>NC_051184.2:18374072-18666572 GCF_013339695.2 Rhipicephalus sanguineus
TTTATGGCAGCCCCAAGATCGAGCTGCACATGTTCTGACGCGCCGGCGGTGCGATTGCCGGTGATAGACGCCCCCAAACTTGAGACTTTGGCGCAGTTTGGCGCAAATTTCGTCGATATTATCAGGATGGCGCCGTAAATACAATTTGGCGCACTTTGGCGCAGTTGGCGCAGGAATGGAATCACTGAAAAACAGAAATACTTCGGCGGGGGGAGGGGGGGGGGGTTCTTAACACCCTCCTCCCCTTCTGGTTTGGGTACGCCATTGTGTAATACCTACACTCGCTCTTAAGAACCTAAACCTTATCCTCCAGAAGTATAAGCACCTTTCAAATCTTACTGCATATTTTAACGTTATATTAATATACGTTCTAAAAAGACAGGGCGTGCAAACAAGGACACAAGAAAGAAGTCAGAACAGGTTTCTTTTTCGCCTAAAAGAAAAAGCCGCAAGTACAAAGGAAAATACAATACGAAGGAAAACCTACAGTCACAAGACTAGTGGAGGGTCGCCGTTAAATACGGACACAAACGACAGAGCGAAGATACACATCAATGCATGCCGTGGAAATAAAAATTTAGACGAAAAGTAAAAACAACACTGGCTGGGGTTTCTCAATCGAAGTATTAGAAATATACACTAAATCAATGCCCTGCCCATGCACATTACTTCTTGATTCCGACTAAGGTGTCCTTACACGCGTTTGTTCCCCCGACCCTCTTCTTGTTCGTTAAGATCACACTATCATTTTCCTTTCAATGGCTCGCTGCGTCTTACTCAGATTAAGCTGAACCCTCTTCGTAAGACTCCAGGTTTCTGCCCCGCAGGTAAGTACCGGTAAGAGGCACCTGTTATACCCTTAACCACGGTTAACTCGTTCAACCGTGTTTAACGCCAACCGCAGTTCGCCGAGGTCACACATGCTTACCTGTTCACGGTTCATGGGCTATTAGTGCCGCAAGGCATGCGTTCTTTCACGCGCGCGCTTTCCTGTTTTCCTGCCCGCGGCGCGTTTCGTTTTCTTCCCCTTTTGCTTCTTTTTTTCTGCTGTTTGAATTATTTCTTTATTTTTCAGGGTTGGAATCTCAAGAGAACTATGACATAAACACACGCCGCGTCCTCCCAGACAGTACAGATTTGCCCGCACAGTGTCTCTCCCAAAACTCACTTGCGGATAAAATTTGTTCGGGTTTTGGCGCTCCAGGCGCACTTGATTCGTCGAGTCCCGGCCGCGCTCGAAAGCTACGTTCTAGCGCGGCCGTGCAATGACCAATGGGCGCTGCGTAGCTCTCATTTCATAGGGTGCCTCGATGCGCGCGTCCCCTTGACGGCGGCGGGGGCGAAACACATAGAGGCACCATACCCATTTGACGGCTCAGTATTGCCACCATCGGCCGCTAGGAGTACGATGAAAATGACACTGTCACAGAACACGCAGACGCGTACAGGCGTCCTCCTAGTCTGAAGCAATACACTCTGATGCACGCGTAAACCCCCCAAAAAAAGAGAAGAAGAAGAAAAAGAAAATAAGAAAGGTGAAACGCGTGCTCCGCACCAGTCATGCGGCCATGGCCCTGCCAATCATGCACGGTTTAGAGGGGGAAGGCGAAATAGTGGCCAATACTAACAGAGTGTCCTCCATTGCCGTGCCCCTTGTAACCCACTACGAAACTGCGGAAAAGTGACATTATACAATGTCATTATATACCACGATTTGCCGTAAGCACATCATTATCCCAGCACTGATCAACATTAGCTTATATTTTAGCACAAAGGCATCCATACCAGCCACTGATAAAAAGAAACGCAGAAGTAGAGGTCGCTTTCAAAGCTGTCTGTGTAGGACGGGAGCAGCAACGTTGAAATACATGCTTCCTTCGGGTATGGTCATCCTTCGGCAGCCCAAACAGCAGGCGGCGTCACAAGAAAAGATTTTAAACAGTTTCAAGAGAGAGAGAGAGAGAGAGAAAGGTTAAGTGAAAGGCAGGGAGGTTAACCAGAAGTTTTTCGATTTGCTACCATGCACTGGGCAAGGGGTAAGGGGGATAGAAAGGTAAGGAAGGAAAAAGGAGTAAAAAAAACGCACACATGAAACAGTTTCAAGAAATAAACCTTGCTCTCAACAGAGAACACTAGAAGGACAACACGAACGACAGCAAAGCATAAAAGCTGACAAAGAAATCCGACAAGTACTCTCAAGAATCCATCTTGAAGACAACAGGCTCGCGCATGACGCAGACAGACAGATGGTCGAGGAGGAGGGGCCAGCCATAAAGGCCATTTCGCAAACGCGCCCCCGCAAGCGCACGTTGCTCCAATAAAACAAATCGCGCCTTGAACATTTTTTTTTTCGTGGCAAGCCATTTCCGGCGGGTGCTTTCCTTTCAATTGCGTAGAGCCACCGGGAAAAGGAAATGGCGGTCACAGAAAATCTCACGAGACAACGAAAGCCCTATTCTGTTCGACAAAGACTTCCTCCGCCGCTTTTGGTCAGCTCCCAATATATAAAACCGCTGGAGATGAAACTTGAATCCGACGGAGCCTAAATGTACACGAAACGAGAGCGGACGTTGAGAGCAAGAGAAACATCGTGCGCAGGACAAAAAACAATACTAGGCTGAAGTGGAGGTCGCAAGTGGTTAATGTCGTCATCGTTCCAAACAATCGCCGGAACAGCCTCGACCCAGGAAAGACGTACACGTCTCGAATTGTCGTCGTTTTCGAGGGAACACCGCGAGCTACACCACAGCACAGAGAAGAAGAGACAAAAGACAGCGCAGTCCGCCGACCTTTTGCGTGTTCGTCCTTGGAAGACTCGTAGCAAGTGAGGAGCCAAAACGAAATCAGCGTACGTACACAATAGCGCAACTCCACATAACGGAACAACGTATCGTTTTCGCGGAAAGCATAAAACGCCGCCCCGGGAACACACAGAACCGAGGATCGTAAATAAAGCGAGAAAAATAGGAAAGAGGGGAAGGAATGGGAAAGGGGGAGCATCAGATCAACGCTGTGCTTGCAGAATCGAAAGCGATCTCGAAAACCACTTGGCGAAAATCTCTGCCCATCTTTCAAAGCGCTCTCGTGCTGTGCCGTCTCTTCCCTCGCGTAAGGTAGACGCACTGCGTTCACATTTTTGTTTTCTCGCCCGCTAAACAGAAACTCGAGGCGCCACTAAAGACGTCATCGATAACGTATAATAATGCCGAGTGTAGGAATGTAGCATCGAAGCTGAAAGTGAGTAAAGAAAATGACGCAGACACAAAAAAAGGGGGGGGGGAGCTTGGTAAGAAGTCAGGCATTGCGGAGACGCTGCAGAAAAATACATAATCGAAGGAAGCATTGGCATCGCGAAAGACAAGGAAGCGAATGGGAGGCGACGGGGAAAGCCGCAAGGAAACGAGCCACATGTTTCGGGAAAAGCAAACCGAAGCCAGGGAACGACGCAAGAAACATTTACTCGCTCGAAAACGCATATAGAAGTTTTTATGTCTCGTTTTTCTTTTTCAAGATGAAGGTCATGTCAGCTCTTCCCAATCGCTGTGTTCATCCGACATCGAGATATAGAAAGAAAAGATACATGTACATCTGCCTGGCTCGAACTTAAAGATATAAATGCAGGAAATAAAAAGAAACGTAATAAAAACGGCGCAGGATTATGGCGGGAGAGCTAAGACAACAGGGAAACTTTAACAGCCGCTCCCCGCCGTTTATGTCGCCCGCTCTATTCTAAATACGCCCAATCGCAACGCTAAGAACAACAGCGTAGGTGTTTTATTTTTCATGCGTCTTTTCACTCGATCGCTTCCCTAGACTTTCACTCGCATGCGCCCCGCTAGCACGCTTTTATATTGCGGCGACATTCGGATGGGACGGCGAGAAGACAATAGCTGACGCGGTGGCAGCAGGCAATGATCAGACATTGTGAAGCGATAGGATAAAAAAAGCAAGCTCGAAAGTGGTCGGGATATTCCCCTATACTCCCCGGGGACCACACACACACCAGAGACGAGAGGGAAGATCAGCCATTTGGAAGCGCGTGCCCAAGTGAATCGGAAAAAGAAAAAAGCGGGGATGGACCGAGTGATGGAAAGAACGAAACCGACAGGACGAAAAAGACGAGCACCCAAAATGATACAGTGTAGCAAACGGAGAGGGAAGAATGAAATGAGAAACGAGAGCTCGGAATAATCGCAATTCAGATGGCGCTCGATTGCTGGAGAATCAACGTCACATCGTCAGCATTGTGTGGCCCGTTCGCGTTGTCTACATGGACTCGTTCGAAAAGCATTCTCGAGCGACTTGCTAATAGCAGCAAGGTTGAAGCCTGCAGGTCAGTTGGTACGAGTCAAACAGGCGAAGGACAAAGGAGAGATCATCTTCCCAGCCATTGTCGGAATTGTGGTTGTGTTCCGTTATTTTAAGCCTTAGATGGCCTATCAAACGCGAAAATTGACCGTCGGCTTCGGCGTACTGCAGCGTCGGCGTCCTGCGGCGTCGGCGTCAACAAGAGTGAAACAAGAGATCACCATTGCGTGATGGCGTTAGCCATATGACGTCATCACGACGTCACAGTTCAACAAAAATGTGTGACGTCGTCATGACGTCACTATTGATGTGACGTCAAATAATGACGTCATCACATGCCGCCATCGCTTGGTCAAAAGTGGGCCGATTACGGAGGTAGTGCAAAACCAGGTGAGGTGTAGAAAGCTTGCAATTCCTCCGCCACTGCAGGCAATGCAAAACCACGTCAGTTGCAGAGAGCTTTCGGAGGAAGGCGGGACAGGATAAATACATAGGCTGAGAAGTAAGAAATTTGGGCAGCTACGCACTAGTGGTGCGAAGACTGAGGAAGCAGCGGAGCTGGTGGCATTGCCCTCCTCCTCGTTTCAATTGCCCACCCTTCCTATACTATACTATACTATACTATACTATGCTTTGCCCTCTCACCTCCTGCATTCCTCTTCCTCACCCTCACTTTCATATACCACCTCTTACTATACTATATATACTATACTATACTATACTATACTATACTATACTATACTATACTATACTATACTATACACTATACTACACTATACATAACTATGCTCGCTCTATCTTTTTTATCCCTTTTTTGTGCCTGTTTCTGTCTATCTCCTTCTCTCTCTGTCTACTTCTTTCCTTGTGTTTCCATCTTTTTCTCTCTCCCCTTACTTTTTCTCTATTTCTCTCTTTCTCTTTTTTTCTATCTCTCTCTCTCTGTATTCGTCCTCTAGGCCATCACAGCTACTGCATGCCGCGCCGGACGAATTGGCCTAACGGAAAGCTTAAGAGATCCGCTGTCAATGAAAAAGAAAATGGATTTCTATTTCGAGTTGTCTTAGCCGAATGCATATGGGACCCAGTGAGTTTTATCAAGGACAGCTGTTAATTCATCTAACGTAAGGATCCTTGGAGGAGGCGGAGGCGGGGGCCGCGCAGAACGCGAAATCCTCGAGAGAGAGAAAGAGAGAGAGAGAGAGATAGATGAAAAGGAAAAGCAGGGAGGTTAACCTCGCGCGAGTGACCGGTCTGCTACCCTGCACAGGGGTGGGGAAATAGGGGTAAGAAAGAGGACAGAGAGAGAGAGAGAGATAAAATGAAAACGAAAAAAAAAACACGCACACATGCACACACACACAAGACGTTCCAGTCAGAGCCGTTCTGAGAAGTCAATCATATCGGCATGCAGGGTGACAACTGTAGCAGCACTACACCCATTTCTTTGATGCTGAAGGAACGTAGGTTGCTATCACTTTTGCGTTGGCGTCTCGGTTTTTTTTTAAGTTGACTCTTTTATTATATTTTACTTTGAACAGCGCATGCGCTCCTGATTTTCCTGGGAGATGGTGTTAATAAAGCTCAGCTGATAGTCCAGTCGTTGTATGTGCCACTTCTCTCCTTTGTCCTCCGTCCTTCTGACTGGTTCTTCAGCATCTTCAGCGAAGAAGTGCGTTCTCGGGCTACGTGCAGCGGTTTTTAAATATTCGAAGCAACCGGTGCTTATTAGATAGCTTAGGCAAACGAAGGTGCCCGGCGCAAAAAAAAGAAAAAAAAAACACGAAGCACTGCATTAGCGCGAGGAAGGCAAGGGAAAACGTCGCTGGCGAGGTTTGCGAGTGAACAAAGACCGCTTCGAAGGAAAAAAAAAAAGGCGCGAAAGTTTGGGCTACCAGTATGAATTATTCACACGAATCATATATGCAGGTCGAGCCACCTGTGCTCCGATCAAATGGCCCCTGCGGAGGTTCGCCTTTGTCAAACATGAGCTTAATTCTATCGACTGCGACGCATCGACTGCGACATCCTGCTATTGCTCACACGTAAAAGCCAACGTATGGACGGGCCACGTTACGGGTCGTCGAACTTCGCAGCGAAACACTGAACAAAACACACGGTTACGGCAATACACCTGTGCACACACATGGTAAGGTCCTGATTATACACAGAATTATTAAAGCGGAACCCTTATATGCCTCATCAGACGAAAGATCCGGTGTGATCACGAAACGGCTTCAGAAAATACGCGCTCACTTCGTCCTAGCATCGTTCGCGTCAATAAAGGGTAAAAAAAAAGCTGCGTTCCTCTCATGCGCGGCTCGAGACGCGCGAGCTGAGCCTTCACCTCGTATTTGCGGCGTTCGCGTAACTAAAAATTAAAAAAAAAATCACAGCATATCCACGGAGTGAATGATGATGAGTGGGCGAAGCTGCGGAGGTTCATCGGTAAACCGTGAATCTTCCGTGAATTCTGCCCAGTACATCATCACCGACGTGAGATAGGGCGCGTTTATACTAAAGGTTCGATGAGTTATGACGACTTGCAGCTCACTTTAATTTTACATGTACGCTGTGAATTTTCATTGTTTAGAAAGCCATTGCTTTAGAAAACATCTGGCGTCTTTCTTTGGTTTATTTCATCAATCAACGGCGTTTTGAACAAAATTTTATTGTTTAATCACGCACAGGAGAAATCTCACCAGGCACTACCTTGGAGGTAAAGAATGGCTGCTAATGGGAATGAGAGACAGAAGAAGTCGGCTTTTAGCTACCGCTGCGAATTTTTTATTGTTCAACAACGCACAGGAAAAATCTCCCACCGGCACCACCTTGGAGGTCAAAGCGTAAGACTGGTTACGGACTACGACTACGACTACGAGGGACGAACGGGTGCCGCCTTAAGGAGCTTCGCCCCTAAAAGGAACGACGTTCACGTGACTTGGCCTACTACGCTTTCTCCTTTAAGTCGTCTTAAGCCCACGAGAGACTCCGGTAACATTTTTTTGAATTTTGCCCGGCAGTTTAATATTCCGTAGCGGGAAAAGAAAGCTGTTGGAAAAGAGACCTGTTGGACCATGTCCGCGTAAGTAGATTAAACTCATAGGGAGAAAAGCTGCCAATATCCCAACTACCTTGCTAAGCAAAACATACGTACACCTGCGACGACCTTAGAGGCGTTGGATTAATGGCTAAAGCTCTTGAATGGATAATTCAGTACATTTAGACAAGATGAGCCATGGCATGCACACGCATACGACCACTTGAAGCGCTTCAGCCTTCCATTAATCTCGCCTTCGCACACTGTCAGCTCTTAGAAAACATCGCGCACAAGAGTGCGTAGAGTATAAAAAACAACATGGTGAACACAGGGATAGGATGCCTCTTCGAAGGAAACGAGATGAAGAGTTTTTAGTAATAAATCTTGTCGGAAAACTGCTCAACGAAGACTTCGAAAAAGAAACGGCAATAAGGCTCCCGTGAAAAAAGAAAACCCCGCACATTGTTATACAGCTCAGCAAGCTCGCTGTTCTTAAGAATATTGAACCTGACGAAGCACCGTTGAGCTTTCATTTCAACGAATATGGTTTCTCTTCATACCTGGCTGCGAAGGCATCGCGGAAGGAAAGTGAAAAATATGCACTGTTGAAATATAAGTCGAAGCCGCTGAGGCAAGAGCAAGAATTGTGAATTGAATTTAAAAAGAACAGCAGCACGAGATAGCTAACAAATAAGAATTGTGCTAAGAGTGTCTTAAAGGGACTGCCTACCGTCCTTCATCGCTTTTCTGTTTTGTACCGCATTCGAAAGCATACCGTCTGAAGTGTCCAACCTTGCAGCGGTTTCTCTGGAAAGTGAGTAGAAAGTTTTAAAACAAAATTTTTCAATCTGCGTTCGGTTTTCTTCCATTGGTGTGAATACGCCCCACAACACTGGTTGGTGGACGCGATGACGATTGTAGTGGCGGTAAAACTTAAAACCGAAAGCACATGTCATTTCTGTAGGATTTCTTTTTTTTTTCTCTGAACTCTAATGCAATGAATGTAACAGTCGTTTTAAGCGCACCATAGGTTAAATGAAGCCTTATTATACGATTACAGAACACTCGTTTTTCTATGATTGCAGTCTATGCGTTTATTTTAGCACTGCTGCCGCAATCTTCCCACAGACGTTTCTGTAACGGTCTTGCAGGCAAACGGTGTAACGAAACTCCTGTACTGATGCAGCGATGACAAATGCATGCCTTCACAGCGCAGCACGCGCGAGACATCCTCACGACAGTGCAGCGTAACGGTACAACCAGCGCGGGGTGTTGAAGCAGACGAACTCGAAAGCGGCGGCGTCGGCAGCGCCGCCAGGCGTCTTTTTGGGCGCGTGAGATAAAAAAAATACAGCAAAAATTACTTTTTGACGCAATCGAAAGCTGTTTCAAGAGCGGAAAATACACTCTCAAGTTCTACATGTTTCTTTTTAAGCAATATAAGCCCACCTGCGTGGATAGTCTGTCACACCTATAGATTGCGGGAATTTCGACCACTTTGCTGTTGGGAGACGCTAGCGGTCATTCTCTCACGGTTTTCAACATCAGATTAAAGTTATAATTATTTTTTTATGGGACGAAAGCGCGCTCGTTGCGCCGATGTGACGAACTATCTTCTCATTTTCACCACAATCAAAAAAATTTTTTCCGAGCGGTAGACAGTCCCTTTAAGGAAAATCTTCTGACAAGTGTGATATACTGATTATGTTGATAGCCCACGAATGAGCTGTCATGTTGAGAAATCCACCAGCTCAAAGAACAATACAATGACGACGAAAAGAAAACGAACATTTTGAAGTTACAGCTGCGCCAGTGCTTTTAGAGCGCCACAATATCTTTAAAAAACATAATATAGGCAAACACTTGCACAAATGTTGAAAAAAAAAATAAACAGGGGTTCCTTATCCACTTAAAACGAGATAAGGCGAAAGCGTATAGGGCGTATATCTAGCCGGTCATAGCACGAAACTACAAAGTGATACCGTGAGAGTTCCAAGGGATTCCCTCGTACTATGGCCGTGGTAGCTCAATAAAAAAAAAACCGAGGCTTGCCACGGTAATTCTGTGGCTCCCTTAGAGGACGATGTAATTCCTATTTTCCGATGAAGAATTATGCAGACTTTGGCAGACGTGTTCACAAACTATGACGTCACGGTAAGCTTGTGCGGCAACTTCAAGACTGCCTCGCTACTCCACTCTTACTGTCCGTGCATTCCCTGAATTGCTAAACGCATTCTCGTGGCAGAAGTTGCGTTCTTGGTATTGAGGAACTCTACCTTGCTAATACAGGAGATAACATTTATCCACAGTGCCCCTTTAATCGCTACACTCATTCCTATACGTAGCTTTATGGTAAAGCCAAGTACCCCTGTTAGTCGCAGATTTACTGTCATCGCAGACAATATAGCGTAAGAACAGCGGGCGGAGTTTTCGTCTATTGTTCACGGTCCTTTAGCGAAAATCAGAAACACTGCCGTGCCTTATCCAATCCTTTGCAAAGCCGCCATATTTAAACCGCACACATACGTTTCACTGTACCAGACGCCGGAGAAAGAACAGAAGCACGGGTGCTGTTTACAGGTAATCCCGAGCAACTGTCGTTTCGTATAGAGCCATTGTCTTGGGTTGTACAGATCTTCAAAGGCGCTTCGGTTTCTTGCTCTTTGCTTTATTTAAATATGAACAGAGGGAAACTTGATATTCCTGAAATGCGGAACAATGTTTATGCGAGAACGCTCATTACCTCTTTCCTGAAGAAAATGCAGCAAGACACGTGCGTTCCTTACATGCCCGTCTCAGATAACTTGTGTTTAACGCGACAGTAGCGAGTTTTAGTATAGCGGGAAACGCTTACGTTAGCGTTAGCGTGCGTCTCAACGCTAACGCTAAACCGGAACGCGCTGCGTGTCAACTGGTGGTCTTTTAGTACAGCGGAAGGCATTCCCGCTAACGCTAACGCAAGCACATACAGTGCCATCTAGACATAAAACCACTATTGCACTGTAGATCCACAAAGCGCCACCGAGTCGAGCTGATCCAAAGTCACCACTGTTGCGTCTCCTGTCGCGTTTGCATAAGTGTTGAGTTCTGACACATTGGTTTCTGTCGACATGCCGCGTTCGAGAATTCTTCAAGACCCCTATTACCTGGCCTTTTTAAGCTGGGACGCATCACGCGTCACATTCATGCACTGCCGCGAAAGGCATGAAGGGAAACGACGCCTGACATGTATCGCTTGACTTGTGGCCGTATCTTGGAAAGAGGCGACTAAAGACAGCGTCGCCATCTCTGCGCTGCTACAGAAAACATGAGCGAACCTTGCCAACAATCTTGCTAAGCCTTCTGCAGCGCAAATCCACTTTGTATCTCAAAACGGAGCTCTTTTATCGGCGGGACACGGTTGGCGAAGCCTCATTACTCAAATCTAAATCAAATACGATCATTACTAAGGAATGAATGTGTTTAATAATGCAGGACGACGGCTACAAAGATTCGAAGTGGACGGCTCTCACTTCAAGAGGCACCGCCATCTTGCCCTACGTACGGGATCTCTTGCGTGCGTTAGCGTTGAACGCTATATTCCAGAAATAGCGTTCGTACGTAAGAGCTCGGGCTACGTTTACGTTCTGCTCATGCGCGGTTAGGAGCACGCAACGCTAACGCTAACGCTAAATCCTTGCGTTTGCTGTTATCCGCTATACTAAAACTCGCTAGTGCCGTTAAGGCATTCGTATACAATAGCGTCTTCTCTTCTCTTAGTTCTAGCAATGCAAACGGGCTAACCCGCTACGCTTTTGGGACGCCGTCACAAAAGGACGCGAGACTTCCTTTGTGTGTGCGTTGTCCTGAGAAGCTACGAGTTCACTTCGTTAAGTCTTCGCGATGCGTACAAACCTTTGTTCGACCGTCGCTAGTATACAAGAAATTTGTTTCGCATTGCTGGAATGCGCGCATTTAGCAGGTGCCGCAGATATGGGGTACGCAAGCGAAATTCCTTTGGGCCCAACATCGCGAGGACTGTCGATGTTAATGCGCATTCAAGAAATGTAGCGACATACCATGCGGCAACAGCCCAGATATCTAATGTATGATCCGTGTACTGGAGCCGGGTTCTTCCTTCTGGACGGACGTAGCCGTATAACGGCGCGCCTTCAAAGTCCACGCAACGGCCCGTACGTAAATTTCGACCACCTTGTGTTCTTCAATGTGCACCTAAATCTAAATACACAGGCCTCTAGCATTTTGCCTCCACAGAAATGCAGCCGCCGAGGCCGGGACTCGATCCCGCGACCTCCGGGTCAGCGGTCGAGCACCATAAACCACTAGACCACCGTCGAGGGTCCTACTACAGCTAGCTGTGGTAGAATAAACGCGAAAAGAAAGTACAACCAGATAACTTTTTGAATCTATGAGTTTTGAATATATGGCGGAAGCACCATAAATGAGATGGTTTTTCTTTTTGAACAATTGCAGCAGGCCTGCATGTTCTTGGACCGAACGTTCGATAACAACGGTATACGCGGCTAGAATAACCGAGCCTCCCCCATTTTAACGGAATTGTAGGCTTTGTAAGGGTTACACATATGTCGCACAAGAATGCTGGCAACTATAGGATCGAAGTCTCCTACAGCCTTCAGTTTATCTTCGTTACAGAAGGGAAATCTTTCTTTGGTATTGAATTCGCACACGCTGTATGGGCTTCAGTTGACTGGTAATCGATCCTGTTGAATATTTCTGCACACGCAATACTTAGCCGAACCACAAAATGCGTAGACAAATAAATATAAGGGAATCTTCACCATGTTTCTCGCAGTGATCGTCCCAAAGCTATTTTGCACGTCATCACGTATCGACCTGTCGCCCTAACATATCAGGTACATTAGTCTTATTGCTCAACAAATTCGTGATCGTACAATGTGCGCTGTAGCATTTTCCTAATGGAAAAACTCGGAAATGGCCAATGGCGCGGAGTGAAGTGAGCTACGCGTTAAGTCCTCCCCTGATTTTTTATTTATCTTTAATTTTTCAGCATCTTCTTAACGCACTATACGCACGCTTTACACCTCTTCTTGACCTCGTATGTTACGTTTTCGTGCTTTTCCTAAACATCGATATTCGATCCTCATCTTCTCTGAACATTTTCTCGACCACATCCGACTGTGATAGCTCTCACTTTTCCTTCCGCTCTCGGTAGGCCATTAGTATTTCAGACATAACTACAAGGCGCGGCGCTCTTGTCTGTTTTTTTTTCACCGTATCATTTGTCGTTTTTAGCGCTAATTATGTCTGAAGTCAATTCTCACCAACTAGCCACACTCGCATCTATAATGCGGCCATTAGCAGTTTTTGTCATTTCAGCCCGGTCGATGCTTTTTTCTTTCACCTCAACTCGGCTCTTCTGAAAGATGTGCTTCTCTAATTGAGTCGTTGTGTTTTGATTTTGCTGATACTATACAGTAATGGACCACCTCGGTGGCCCCGTGCATAGCCAGAAATTATAATTTCCAAAATAATGGAGGGGGGGGGGGAGAACCCAAACCTTTTTAAAGTATGTTCCCGCGTGTGTTTGTATGTGTGCAAGTATGTACCCTGCGTGGGCACCAGACGCCTGGCTGCACCGCCATCATCACTATCGATGCTTCGTTCATGCGCCCGTGCCACGCGGAGCGAGCCTAGGCCCGAGCTGGGAGCGGCAACCAGTAGGCAGTCGTTCCGAAGCTTCGGCCAGTAAAGGTTGTGCCTTGAATGGCTCTCACACCCTGTGTCGTTTCCACAGTGGTTGTCTCAGATCCTCAGCTGACCACTGCCTCAAAAGCCACGGCCCTGAGTCCACATAAACATAAAAAATCATAAATTTGAGCGGAGGGGAGGCTGAAAAAAAACGCCAGGCCTGCGCTAAAACCGCAGCACAGTCACAGCGAAAGCTGGAAGAGCGGCGTTTCTAGAGCCCGTTAAGCTCTCTTGGGGCTACAATACAAGTACACTAGAAAGGTACCCACTACGCCATAAATCACAATTTTTGTGAAGTTTGGAAGCACCTACTAAGCCATTATTCGTCATTCTGCGGAGAAGTGAGGCACCAGCTACACGTCTGTAAGGCATTATGTGCACTTTGTTCACGCGACGACTGATGACGATGAAGAATTATGGCTCAGCCCTTTGTAATGGGTTGGAATCTTTAAACGGCCCACCAGTTATGTAATTTGCATTGGGTGACGCCCGGTCGCTATTTCCCTCTCCCGTCATGCTGTATAACATACGTTGACGTGGGAAAGAGACGGGGGGGGGGGGGCGAAGAACTTTACTGAGACCCCGAGGAAATGGATCATACGCTTATGGGCTTCCTTGGCAACCAATACAAGTGCCCTTGCGCGGAACCCACTACGCTATAAATCATTGTAATTTTTTGAGACCCAGAGGAAGTGTATCATGCGCTTATGGGCTTCCTTGGCAACCAATCCAAGTGCACTTGCGAGGAACCCACTACGCTATAAATAATTGTAATTTTTGAGAAGTAGGCCAGCAGGCACTCTGCCATTTTTCGTCATTCTACGGAGAGCGTTGGTACCTGCTAAACCCATGTAAGGCATTATGCGCACTTTGTTGATGCTGTGCCTGATGATGAAGAATTATGGCAGGGTCCTTGTAATGGGTTGGAAGCATTCAACAACCTGCTCGTTGCGCAATTCGCATTGTGTGACGCCTGGTCTACAGAATTCGCGTTGTGCGACGCTTGGTGCTTATTTTACTCTTCTACCACGCTATATTGCATATGCTAATGTGGTTCCTTCCCGACATGAAGCCTGTATAGGACCTTTTAGCAAAGCAGTTTCAAGCACCGGCATGGCTCAGAGGTTGAATACTGGGCTCCCACGCAGAGGACCCAGGTTCGAACCTCGTTCCATCCTGGAATTTTTTTCTTATTTAGTTTTTTTTGTTATTTCGAGCGATACTGGTTACGGACACCGGCGGCGGCGGCGGCGGCGGCGGCGGCGGCGGCAGCGGCGGCGGCAGCGGCGGCGGCGGCGGACAACTACGGCGCCAAAAACGGCCGGTGAAATGATCTCATAACAGCTTTCGCTGTAAAAAGCGGCGTTCCCTCACGCGTAGCTCGAGGCGCGCGAGCTGCGCGCTCATTTCGTCTTAGCGATGTTCGTGCGGCTAAAAAAATCACAGCATATCCACGTGGTGAATGATGATGAGTGGGGCGAAGCGAACTCGCGCTGCAGGCGATGGCATTGGCGCGAGCGTGGTCCTTCTTGATGGAAGATATTGTGACTAGATTGTTTGAGAACCACAATCTGTTGCACACACCGCAACTATGGCTGAAACTGTTATCAAGGAAGTCGCTCTGGAAGCGCGCGTCGGCGCCTTCGGGCAGAGCCCGCCTGATGCGTTTTGCAGCCACTTCACGTGTTCGCACAGCCTCGGGCTCTGCCTGCCGGTACGCGCGCTTTCTCGCCGCTTCACGGTCCTTCACATTTTGAAGATCCGATTCGCGCCGCAGCCGTGCAGCTTCGGCCTCGCGGGCTCGAACGGCGGGGTCTTCGCGCCGCAGCCGTGCAGCTTGTCGAGCAGCTTCGGCCTCGCGGGCTCGAACGGCGGAATCTGCATCGCGCCGTCGACGTGCAGCTTCGGCCTCGCGGGCTCTCACCTCAGGATTCTGTCTGCGAGCGCGCGCTGCCGCCGCCTTCCGTGCCCTCCGTTCCGCAGCCTTGTCTTCCATCTGGCAACTCCGAGCTAAAGAGAAAGCGTGCCAAGAGGGAGCCTCATGGCGCGTTACTTCTGAAATGTTGTCTTCGGGTGTCGTTGAAAACACGAGACGTAGTAAAGAAGAAAGAACGCCACACAGGCGAATACGCAAACGAGAGTGCCACTCGTCAACGTCGTCCTCTTCTTCTACTGCATACCAGAACGCGCGCTTCTCACGAGCTAGAGGTGGCTACTACAACGCTACAAACGGAGGATGGACAGACCCACGGCATAAGGAGCTTCGCCCCTAAAATTAAACAGCGGCCTTAGGGTCGCACAAAGAGCACGATAAAATAGTCACACTGGATTGCCTTCGCCTTTGAGTCGTCTTAGAGATATGCATAAGGGACACCGAGTTTTTACTCTCATTACGTCCATTACCAGTGGTAAACGAGGGTCACACGGGACACCTGAATGCCTGCCTTCTGTACAGGGCTCCCACTCGAGAAACTCTAGCAGCGAAAGATTTATTGTCACAAAACGGCACGTTCTTCAAGCCACAACCAGCAGCAGTGACGCGGACCACATATTCAGCTTTAATTCGACACGTCTGAAATTGATATTTCCGTCTCCACGCTTCTGCGATCGCCTCGTATCAAAACAACTTCCAGCGCGAATCAAGTTGGCTCAGCCGCTTGCTTCGAAGTCGACAGCCGAGTGAAGACGTCCCACATCTTCGAACGGTCTTAAGTGTACGTAGACGTGGACCGCCCAAATAAACCCCAACGCAGTTCCCGAGAACAAGAATTCCTCGGGAGCACCGTCACTTTATTCGCTCCGGATCCTCGGGGCTTTTCCAAACATACTCTTCCTCTGCTTATTTTGTGATCCTTTTGTACTGTGCTTGCGCGGCTCTGCCTTAAGGTACTCAATCTCAATGCTGGAATCAGATTCGTTCTTCCTTCCTGTGTCGGATTACTTCCCAGCTTTCTTTACTTTTTTCTGAACGTGCGGAGTAAGGGACGCTATTAAGGAAGCGAGTAATTAAACGAAAGCGACGCGGATCCCGGATCTCGCAAGCAATTACACCTGAGTCGCGTCAAATTAGCCGCCGACAAAACGGATCGTCCAGTCTCTCGGGTTTCTGCAGCTCAGCGCGAAAGAATAAGACGAACGGAGCGCCGCCTTGCAGTGGTTTAAGCCTGCGGCGACAACCTCGGTGGTATAAGAGACGTGTGCAGAGTCTTAAAAGTTGGCTTCGCCGGTAATCACGTACAAATTCAATTAGACTACTGACAATGTCCGCACTGTGGCCTGAAACGCAATATAAGGCAAAATTAGACCCACCAACTTCTAAAAGAGAGCAGGGAGAGAGAGATCTCGAATAAATTTCGAGACCTCAAGAATGCTACGTTGATTGGAATTGAGGAACGATTTCATTCGAACTAAGTACACGTTTTTTTTCTTTTTCATCATTAATCATCGTCATCGTCATTCTCAGCCTCTTTTGCCTATCATTCATTCATTCATTCATTCATTCATTCATTCATTCATTCATTCATTCATTCATTCATTCATTCATTCATTATCAGCCTACCATTGCTCATGCGTGCATATTATTTTGCCTAATTTTTCTGCCTTCACGTGCCAGAACAACGGGCCGACCCGTTTATGGCCATTTAATTAACGATCCGCTGTAACAGAATCTTGGCGAACATTTATGTTACGAGTGGACATTTTGTCTGTGAGAGCGTTTGTGTTTTGTGAACGTTTCTGCTGAGTGAACATTTGCTTGTATTGAAGTACGGTGACTAAGTGCATGAATGTTCGTTCATGTGCCTATTTGTATTGTTGTGTGATTGTGCACTACTTCACAACGACACCTATTATGCAAGAGAAAAGGAGTAGCCGGCGCTTCACATTGGCACTAACCTCTCCTTATATACATTTGGTACAAAACAACATTCGGAACTTACCGAGAGGGGGCGGAGAAGGAGCAGTAGAAAAGCTTTTGTTTATTTTTTTCCACTGTAACTTTGTCAGCAGCAAGGAACGGCCGCCTCGCCTGGACAGAGGGATCCTAGAATGCGCACTTCGCATCGCGGCCCCGTCTGGCGTCTGTCCGTGGAAATCTCAAATAAAGGCATTCTGGCAGGACAGTTACCAAAGTCCATACTATGTTCCATTCATGCAGCGTTGCGGAACCGCCTCCCCCTCCCTTTAATAAGCCTTATCGGCGCCGTCCACACACGCTTCATCGCACAATGCGTCAAATACGCAGGGTCGATGTTACAAAGCTTAGACAGTTGGGCGGTACCCTGAGGCACTTAAGACAGCGAGAGCGAGAGCGAGAGAGGGGGGGGGGGGGAGGGAGCTCTACCCGACAACGGCGCGCAAACAATGCTAGATGTGGAGAGATTACGGAGGCCAGTCACGAACGTGAAGTCTGTACCAGCAACACACACCACGAAATCCCGAAGAACCACTCGGAGGAACAAGATCCCGCCTTTCAGAAAAGTTTGCATACAAGAACGAGACGGTGCCGTTCGAAAAGCAGCCACCCCTACAGCTCTGTTGTGCCGCCCACCGCACAGACACTCCCGCTACCTCACATATGAGCTTACACACAAATGCCGGCGCAGAAAACCGCGCTTAAGCAAGACAGTTACAAATAGAGACGCTGTAGCGCTCGTACGGGCGCGCGTTCACACACGCTAAATCCTGCTTTGCTGAAAACATGCAGCAAAGGAGAGGCCGAGGTTGCTCGTGAACAGCGGCGAACGGTTTACACGTCCGCATTGATGCGTACAAATCTAAAGCGTCAAACGATGGGAATTCGCAATGACGAATGCAGCTGTGGTAGTGACGGTTCTTAGTGCGCGCTTTTGTATACCGAAAACTCAAAACGGCAAACAACGCAATATACGAAAACTCAAAGGAGGCCCCACACGCAATGTGCCTCGTCTTATTTGACGCTGCTTACAGTTTGAATAAGAACAATGAACTGTGCGACGCTATCACTTTGTTTTCGCGACGTGCTGTCTGGACTGTGACGCCGAAGGTACGACAGACAAATCGGGCGAGGTGATCATGTAACGGCGCCATGTTTCTCCCACTTGCAAATCGTCCGCTCTAAATGATTAATCTAAATGATTAAAACTGTTAAGGTTTTACGTCCCATAACCACGATATGGTTATGAGGGACGCCGTAGTGGGGGGCTGCGGAAGTTTCGACCATTCCGGGTTCTTTAACGTGAACTTAAATCGATGTACACGGGCCTCTAGCATCCTCGCCTACATCGAGAATGCGGCTTCCGCGGCCGGGATTCGCCGGGAACCACTAGACCACCACGCTGATGTCCCCCGCTCTCGAGAGCAGCACGGAGACGACGTCTCAAAATCCGCTGCACGTGGGATGAGGCAACAGAGTGGGTTTCGTCGTTCCAGGCAACGCAGCACGCCTTTGTCCGGGAGAGAAAGCGCATCTTCGTATACACGCGTACGGATCTCTGCTCTCTCGGGGCGCACAGAACTGGACGAAGGCAAGAGTTGCGAAGGCGCAGCGGATTCTGTGCGCGCACGCATGTTAGCCGATCTCCCGCAACGGGAGAAGGACGTGTTACTAGCCGCGAGACCTGGCGCCCGAGTATCATCCACTCACACGCCAACCGTATACTCCGACCGAATCGCGGAGGGGGGTAGGCTCGCCGCACTGGGAATTGCGTGCACAAAAGCGAAGCGGTGACACACCCGAACGACGAGCGTGTCTAGAATGTCGGGGAAACATATCTACCGTAATGTGGTTGCCCACTTTTCTTGTTGTATTTTGCTATTGCGCCAGCGAGGACGTGGCGTGATCGCTTACCTAATGGCCGCCGGCTTCTTCTTCGGACTACGATAAGCGAGCTAGAAGGCGCACAGAAAACGCAACGCTGTGTCTCGCTGTGTACACACCCAAAAGACGTTGATAAGTGAACGGGATAAGTATTCTTACTGCAGCCGCAGAGCTACCTTCGAAGAAAAAGAGTGATCGCTGCATTATGTTATCTGTGGATTCTCGATGCTTTTCGCGTCTTTTCATTCTTTTTTTTTTTTTGTAATGGCTAGCGCATATCGCTATAAAAAAACGACGGAGCTCATCACGTTAACACTTATACTGTTTGCACAACCACACGAACGATAATATAAAAAAAAAATGTCATTAGGCTGTAGATCGCAACAGCAGTTTTAATCAAAGGTAGACATCCTTATTATAACGGCTCACAAGATGTTTCCATTAGGCGGCTCCAGACACAGCGTCATATCTCGACGAAATATTAACGACTTTCGCCGTGGATGTCAGGGAGAATTACAGAAAAGCCTTTTCCAAGTAAAGCGAAATGCACAAACATGCAAAGCTTTAGTTTGACCTAGTGGTCATACATAGTTGTGCAGACATCTATAGGCACGATGAAGACAAAGGCTTCATCCATCCTGTCTACAGGCTTCGCTCTCGTTGTCGTCAGCGCAAGAGACTGTGTCCGGACTTCATTCACCGTACGTACCTTTTCGAAATCCTACATTACCTCAAAAGACAAGGAGAAGTGGCTTGCGTGTGATCATTAACTAAACAGGGCACGTAACAAGCGCGATACAGAAGACTCACAACTGAGCGGTAACCGTTAGCTTGTTCCTCAACCGATGCGGCCATTCAATCTTAATCGCAATCGTCTGGCCTTTTGAAGATGTACATACTGCGCACATATATATATATATATATATATATATATATATATATATATATATATATATATATATATATATATATATATATATATATATATATATATATATATATATATATATATAAAGGAATGAAGAAAGAAACTACGACTTTCGTTGATTCGGCACTGTATATTTTCACTAACGTTTCGTCTGGTGGACCAGACTTTGTCAAAGTCTGGTCCACCAGACGAAACGTTAGTGAAAATATACAGTGCCGAATCAACGAAAGTCGTAGTTTCTTTCTTCATTCCTTATTCTATCGGGGTCCGCGTGATTTTTTTTTCCACTAAAATATATATATATATATATATATATATATATATATATATATATATATATATATATATATATATATATATATATACGCACACACACACACACACACACACACACACACACACACACACACACACACACACACACACACACACACACACACACACACACACACACACACACACACACACACACACACACACACACACACACACACACACACACAAGCGCAGAGAGATTTTTTACACGAAATCAAAACGGTACGACCGCTACATTTCGTGTTTTGTTAACGCCACACAGCTGTTGCAACAGTATCACTCAAATTCGGCCACTTCACTGCCACGCCAACTGTAGAATCGTTATAGAAAAGAAGCTTCATGGTAATACGGCACGTTACACGGAGTTTCCGTTGTTTTCGTAAACTGTTTTCGCAAAGTGTTCCTTTACAAGAGACGCCGGCGCAAATGTACAACGAACCTGCATCGCAGCGATAATGAAATTAAAAAAAACGCCAGGCCTGCGCTAAAACCGCAGCACAGTCACAGCGAAAGCTGGAAGAGCGGCGTTTCTAGAGCCCGTTAAGCTCTCTTGGGGCTACAATACAAGTACACTAGAAAGGTACCCACTACGCCATAAATCACAATTTTTGTGAAGTTTGGAAGCACCTACTAAGCCATTATTCGTCATTCTGCGGAGAAGTGAGGCACCAGCTACACGTCTGTAAGGCATTATGTGCACTTTGTTCACGCGACGACTGATGACGATGAAGAATTATGGCTCAGCCCTTTGTAATGGGTTGGAATCTTTAAACGGCCCACCAGTTATGTAATTTGCATTGGGTGACGCCCGGTCGCTATTTCCCTCTCCCGTCATGCTGTATAACATACGTTGACGTGGGAAAGAGACGGGGGGGGGGGGCGAAGAACTTTACTGAGACCCCGAGGAAATGGATCATACGCTTATGGGCTTCCTTGGCAACCAATACAAGTGCCCTTGCGCGGAACCCACTACGCTATAAATCATTGTAATTTTACTGAGACCCAGAGGAAGTGTATCATGCGCTTATGGGCTTCCTTGGCAACCAATCCAAGTGCACTTGCGAGGAACCCACTACGCTATAAATAATTGTAATTTTTGAGAAGTAGGCCAGCAGGCACTCTGCCATTTTTCGTCATTCTACGGAGAGCGTTGGTACCTGCTAAACCCATGTAAGGCATTATGCGCACTTTGTTGATGCTGTGCCTGATGATGAAGAATTATGGCAGGGTCCTTTGTAATGGGTTGGAAGCATTCAACAACCTGCTCGTTGCGCAATTCGCATTGTGTGACGCCTGGTTACAGAATTCGCGTTGTGCGACGCTTGGTGCTTATTTTACTCTTCTACCACGCTATATTGCATATGCTAATGTGGTTCCTTCCCGACATGAAGCCTGTATAGGACCTTTTAGCAAAGCAGTTTCAAGCACCGGCATGGCTCAGAGGTTGAATACTGGGCTCCCACGCAGAGGACCCAGGTTCGAACCTCGTTCCATCCTGGAATTTTTTTCTTATTTAGTTTTTTTTGTTATTTCGAGCGATACTGGTTACGGACACCGGCGGCGGCGGCGGCGGCGGCGGCGGCGGCGGCAGCGGCGGCGGCAGCGGCGGCGGCGGCGGACAACTACGGCGCCAAAAACGGCCGGTGAAATGATCTCATAACAGCTTTCGCTGTAAAACCTCGAAACGTTCATGCCCAGGTGATGACATAAGCGGATACTGCGCGCAACTAGATGCACAGAACTGCACGCGAGAGCCCAGAAGTGTTGTTTCGGCGTAATGCGTAGCCACGGGCAAACATTTGGGGGGGCACGGGAAAAAACAAAAACAAGACGAAAGTACAGAAGAAAGGCGACGGCACACGCCGTAGACGCGACCAGCTCTGCGCCTTTTGTTTCGTGCTTCGCTTTCCTGCCATGCTTGCGAGGCCAGTGGCCTCCTTAGGCACGCTTTTCTGATCTCTTCTTGAGCGCCTCAGGAAAAATAAAGAGACGCGACATTTACTGCTATAGCGAGGCGCGACGAGCCAACGCGCCGGCCACTCGGCGAGGAACACGAGAGCGCAGTTTCGCAGAAGACGTTTTCTCCGCGTTACTCCGAAGTACTGCGGTGAAAACGACAAGTGTCGCGGGCTCGGTGACGCGAAACAATCACAAAAAGAACGAAGGCGAGAACGCCGAGCGAGGATGAAAGCTGCGAAGTGTCGCGTTGACGCCGCCACTTAAAAGGCGTGAGTGTTGTTGCTGGAAATTACGTGTGAGGGGATAAAAAAAAAAAAGAAGCTTGAGTGAAAAGCCTGTGTGTTCCGGGATAAAAAGGCCGCGCGTATATGGCATCTCGGCCGCGGTCGTCGGGAGAGCCACCTAAAACGCGGGACACTCGGAGAACTAGCGGATTCACGTCCGGTCTAAGAGGTTTTCTATTCATGAGCTGCGTCTTCGCGAAATGAACTCGCAACAGTTACTAAAGGCGCGTACCGACCGACACAAGCACACGAGAAGAGAAACAGGCAAAGCAAACATTGTGCGTTTGTGTTGTCCCTTTCTTGTTCTCTAATGCTCGCGTCGGTACGGCTTTACTTTCCGCTACGATTAATCCCCAACAACCATGGAGTTCAAGTTTCTTTCGTTCTCAGCGACAAAAGATTTCCTTCGTTCAATAAGAATGCTGGAGGAGATGCGAACAATGTTCAGCAGCCAGATATTTGTGCCAGACGCCTGGCACTAACTCAAGCAGAGGGAAAAGTGCAGGAAAATGGGCGATATGAGCAAGAAGTCGGAGTAAATTATTTTGGGATATTTCCTCGATTCATTTATATTAAACTGGCTCGAGTCCGTTTTGTCTTCCGGTGGTGCTGGCTACCCCCATTTTCCTTTTAGTGCCCACAGAAAGAGAAAAAAAAGCACACGCGCGCGCGTCCCTTTTTTTTTCAGTTTCTGTGCTCAAAAATAACGTTTTCTTTTTCTATTTCTTGTGCGTGCGTGCTAGCACGCACACACACACACACACACACACACACACACACACACACACACACACACACACACACACACACACACACACACACACGCACGCACGCACGCACGCACGCACGCACACACACGCGCGCACGCGCGCGCGCGCTCAATACCTTATCTCGCCGGCATTCAACAGTTCGCATGCTTAGAAACATGGTAGTAACGTCGTCAAAATAAAGACGCCATGAAATCACTGTTTTTGTTACATATATCATGCCTACCATCAGAGCTATCACTTCTTTCTCTGAAATATATATGCCACGAAAAAAAAGGTAACAAATAATAGCTTTTTTTCTAGGTCGTATTTGAGGTAGTTAGGCGGAAGCAACAATCGTAATTTCTTTTTTTTCCCCTTCCAGTCTCTGCCACTTCGGCGTTCGGCAAGTTGTAAGTAAAGTCTCGGAAAGGAAAAAAACAATAAATTCTAGTTTCCTTTGCCAGTCGAGTCAACGATAGGAGACACGAAGAAAGACATGGAGCCAAAAAAAGGAGGACATCTGCGTCAGCGACGGGCGAGCAAACCGCGGCTCAGCATCCATAATTCATCCTCGAAGAAGCAGAAGAAGGCGGGTGAGGAGGAAAGGCAGAGGAAAAAGCTACAGAACCCTTTCGCGACGAGACGTGGTTTTCTGGAGAAGAGGGGGGGGGGGGAGGATTCCGGGCTCAACGCACACAGCCTCCTTCGCGGAGATGCCAGCAAGTTACGAACAACGCTACAGCCGTGCAGACACAGTGAAGATAAAGTTGGTTTCATCTAATCAGGAGACAGAAAGACTTGGGAGACCAGCTAGACCGACGAAAATTTCAACGGCCGCTATTGGAAGCAGAAAAATTTAAGAGTCCCACCGCCTCTCTAAGGGTACCGAAAAGTAAAAGCCCAGGTTAAATCTTCGGAGGCAACTCAGTTCAATCGTACATTGTGCTAAATGTAAAAGCGTATCCGCTACTCAATATTGGTTTGTCGAGAAGCTATATAAACTGCGTGTCCGTAGAAAGGCATTTATTTCCACCGTACTTGACGAATAATAAATTTTATTCCATTCATCCATCCTTTACGAACTTTTCCGAGCCTCGAATACCGTGATCCACCTCCTGCTACCAGGGGCGTAGCCAGAAATTTTTTCGGGGGGGGGGGGGGGGGGGTTCAACCATACTTTATGTATGTTCGTGCGTGCGTTTGTATGTGTGCGTGTATATATGCGCAAGCAAAATTGAAAAATTTCGGGGGGGATTTGAACCCCCCCAACCCCCCCCCCCCCCCCTTGGCTACGGCCCTGCTTGCTACCATCGCCGAACCAGTGGCCTGACGGAGCAATTCCTACGCACACTATGTGGCACGCTGTCATGTATCCATCCTGATCATCATCTACGGGATGCAATTCTAAGTTTCCTCCTTACAATACAATATTAAAAGGAACAACAAAGACAGTGCAAATAAACATAATTTGCCCTCATCTAAACCTTTTAGTTATACCTAACGTAATCGGTAAAGAACGAAACCAGCGAAATTATCGAGGGACAGCCGTTTCTCTTACTTCTGTTAGACACAACCATGGTCTTCGCGCGCTGGCGGAGCTAATCGCGGAGGCCACGAGCAAACAGGTAATGAAACCAAAGAATGTACAGGTGGCGTTACTTGTAATTTTTAATTTTATATTTATTTTATTTTATTTTTTTAAACATACTACAGCCTTGACGGGCTATCGCAGGAGTGGAGGTAGCAAATATAAAAATTGCAAAACAACACCAAATGCATTGAACATAAGGATCAGCTTGGTTAGTAACGCACAAAACGAATTCAACAAGTGATAAACATCTTATTAACATGGCCGGGTAAAGCATTCCATAGTTCAATAGTGGGACAAAAAAAGATGTATTTATACGCGTCAGTTCGGCCATGAAAAGGAGACATATTCAGCTCATGATGATGCTGGTGGATGTTGGTCTAGCGGGCGTAATGTAGCTGCTTAATAGAGGAAATCGTAGTGAATCATAGTATACAGAAACTTCAAAGGTTCAACGTGATGGCGAGACAATTGGAACAAATGGAAAGGAAAGAGGATGAAAAAGAATAAAAACCGTTCTGACGGTGAGATACGAACCCACAACCTCCTCACTGCAGGAGCGGTGCACTACGGATTGTGTTACGGCAGCAGCCGTTCAGCCGCCCTTATTACTTTTCAACTAAAAACTACAAATAACGCCTTCTATGCTTCCTTGGGCGTTATCATCTTTTGACTTCATAACGTTGTGGCTACGAAGCAAAGCTAGCATACCTACAGCAGCATACCAAGGAGATAATAAAAGATGAAAAAAAATAAATAAAATAAACAAACAACGTACTAAAAAAAGTGACAAATTTGAAGTTGTCAACTATAAGAACATGGATATACACTTTTCTGAAAAAAAAAAAGTGTAATACTGACATACTTGTATCGGGTACACGAACGATCAAAGGAATGAACTATACGACATGCAAATTGTAAAAGAGGGGTCAATACATACAAATAAAGTAAGTGCATTGCGTTCACCTAACCACACCTGAATAGGTGACCACCTTTTTAATACTGCTATTGTAAAGAAGTGTTCAAATGCATTCTTTACTTTCCTTTCCTGCAGTGCAGTTTTTCATAAGTACCGTGCGACGTCAGTGCATGTTAGAGAACACCAGATGGTCGAAATGTCCGGAGTCCTTCATTACAGCGTGCCTCATAATCATATAGTGGTTTTGGCACGTACCACGTCACATATTAAAAAAAAATAAATGTTTTACATAAGCCAAGGCAGAGTAATGTCCCGAAAGTAAAAAGTCAGCAGGCATCGACTGCGAGTGTTTACTTTTCCAATTGTCGTATGTTTGGAGAAGTACATGACAAACGTGTTCACCGTCGTCGCTCCATCGTAACTACTCCATCGTAACTCGACCGTACAACAGGGGCCGACTGGAGTAATCATTCCTAAAGCAAGGATGCCAACGTGCACGAAGAGAGCAGCTCCGCGTTGCGGCTACGAACATTTGGCGCGGAAGACAAAGAAGAAGGCCTACAAAAAAAGTTTATGGGAAGACACTGCAGCAGCAGAGAACGGGGCAGATCCCGACCGGACATAGCGCTTTCATTTCCGGTGTTCCACACGTCGACGAACGGCCGGAAGCGCGGGACTAAAGCGCGGATGGAGTACAGGCAGTCGACGTCGAGGTGCGAGCGCGCACTTGGGTGCAACACAGAAGGAATGCACGTCGCGAGTGCAAGCGAAATATGACTGCCACGCAATGAAGCTCCGAAAACGCGTATACCAAAGACACACTGTTTACGTTCCCAGAGAAACGTGGATATGGGAGACATTTTCCACCGAATTCCCCGCACCAGAATTTCACTCGAGAAAGTTACCACCAAACATTTCCCCGCTGGGCCGCACACCAAAGAAAGCCGCGTTTCCGTAAACATTCGCACCAACGGCAAGCGATGACACGAGTGGCATGCATAGCGCGAAGACGCACCCGAGATGATCGCAAGTGGATCTGTGCTTGATATATATTATAATAGGTATGCGCGACGACACAATTATTTAAGTAAAACAGAAACACTATGTTGTGGTCATCCAAAAAAACGGCAGGAAGTGGAAGATGGAAGCTTGCGATGAAGAAATCCGTAAACAGGGGGCGGGTGCTCGAGCCGACGTTTCGACAAGTGGACTTGTCTTCTTCAAGACTGGAACTCCGGCCTTGAAGAAGACAAGTCCACTTGTCGAAACGTCGGCTCGAGCACCCACCCCCTGTTTACGGATTTCTTCATATGTTGTGGTCATTGTGCCAGAACGACCCTAAACATACTTAATGGAAACTTAGATGAGCGTTTTTTGTTAGAAGATTACAAATTCACTACGAAATTACACACACACATGACGACTAGAAGTCCACAACTGAAACAAACCAAGCAGTTTACACCGAACGGCATCAAAGAGATGCGACCAGATCCTCGAGGTGCAGGTTTCCTAGCTACGGAGCCACGTCGCATGGACTGACACCTATGCTAAGGCAATCCTTCGCTGCACGAAACTGCGACTGTAGCGCAATACGCTGGTATGAACGGGGCGGGAAAAAAAGGCTGGGAAAAGTCACTGCGTGGGGCTTAATCGCCAGCTGATGGAGCGCTTATAGCATCCGTCGAGCACTGTAAGCGTGCCCACACCCTCGAACACTGCATGACTTACGTCTGTACAACAACGGACACGGACTCAGCCCATCCAGAAGCAACCCGGGCAAAACTGTAAACACCCAGCCAACAACTCAAAAAGCGTTTCACTGCACAACACGAGGTCGTCCTGCTTGTTGAAGATGAACGTAGTTACATGTTTAAATTTTGACGCCATCCAAAGAATTTGCACAGTGGTGTGGCTCGACATTCACATCGTCGTAACCAATATGTAGATGTTAACGCGAAAGCGTTAAAGAGCTCATTTCGCAGAAATTCCAGTGTGGGCGTCGGTGTCGGCGCCGTTGGTTGTGAGCAAAAAATCAGCGTTATCTGTGACGGAAAAATCGAGAAAGATGCAAATAAAATAAATAATAAGGGAAAGCAGGTGTTATACTACAAAGCCACGCCCAATGCTTGAAACAACTCCGGAAAAAAAAAGAACACTATATGAACGTCATGGTAGTGGGAGGAGTCTCCTAAACGAATGTAATATTGCGTAGCAGAAGCGCAGAATCGCGCCAGGCGTCAAGACACGTTAATTGCGCAACATGCGGGCGCATTAAAGACCCACCCATTACAAAGCGCTCAGACATATTCAATCATCATCCTCAGGAAAAGTATCAACAAAGTGAGCAGCTGCGTCGGTTCACGTGTTGCCTTACGGACGCGTAGTGGGCCCTTCGCGGATTCGCAAAAGGAAGAATTATGGCGTAGTGGGCACTGCGCCACTGCACTTGCAGTAGACATTCTACGATAGCTTGAAACGGCCGACGTTACGCGCACAGACATTCGTTTTCTTGCGGCACGGTTGAGGCATGCACCGAGAACCGCAGCTAGGCTAGCTATTGAGAAGGCGATGCAAACGGAGCCCGATTACGCTATCGCGTTCTACGCTTGGACGCGATACCCAAGCGTCCTCCGAGTTTCTTTTCTTTCCTTTTTTTTGGGGGGGGGGGTAGGGGGGGCTCATCTGTAAGGGTACCCTCTGGCCTGGACCGACCGCCTTCCACCTGCACTAACTGGCGACTTGTCAATAAACGTTTTTCTTCTCTCCCTCTGTCTCTCTCTGTGAATGTTACAGCAAACACTAGTACGAATTCCTTGTGTATGAAAAAAACAGGACAATTTACGGATGACTACAACCGAATAAGACGATTTAAGCTGGTACACTAACTCACAAGGCGAGATCCGCGAATGGCAAACAACAATCATCTTAGTCCCCTAATAAGCGCACCGCCAGATAGGATCTGTTGGTGTAAGAAAACGTTACGTCTAGGAGTCCCCAAACTACGCAATGGACGCATACATTTTGCAGAACCTGTTACAGCCGTAAATGTTAATCTCGTGTCCCAACTATAACCATAACCAATTTCGCTACAGTAAGTTTACTTAACACTTTACGTTCCTAATTTTCGTGTAGGGAGCGCTATACAACAGCTCAATACACGTACATCGTTTCCGGGAGGAAAGAGCATCAGGTGCACGGTCCTATGGAAACAAAATGCAAGCAAGTTTCATGTCGATCATCGTAAAAGTAATGAAAAACTGGGCGAACATCACTGCTTGTTGTGTGCGAGCTGAAAACTTTCCGTAATTAATGATCATCGCTGTGATGTGAGAGCGCTTCATGGATGAATATAAACGCGAATACTGCTGATATTCGTGGATGAATATCAACAGTATTCACAACCAGCAGTCCCGTGACCAGCAAAATTACAAAATACCAGGTTCCCGAGCATCTCTGTTTTTTAAAAGAACAAAAAAATCATGAAATTGTTATTCCCGAAAAAATTTCTAATGACGTGCATCGCTTGTCATGTCGCGCTGTCCTAGGACACAGTTCTCGCATAAGAAACAACGCGACGGGCGGCTCTCAACAGAGACGGCAAAAAAGGATAACGCGACGTCCCTTTATGACAAACAAGAGCGAACCTGTCCACACAGTCAGCGCCCTAATAAAAACGCACGACATCGTTCCCTTTAGAGATTCAATACAGATTATGAACACTCTGATGCTCCCGGCTTAAATGCTTTTCATGACAGACTTTCTAGTGTTCAGTGTACTCACTTGCAATATAATGAAGCGCCGGAATACGGAATAAAAAACAATGTGCACGACATGCAAGCAAAGAATCAAAGGATCCATGGCAAGTAAAGCAGACGGACAGAAGAGTTCCATCCAACTATACCCATTTAATTTCAGGCTAGCAACATGCAGCGTACACAAAATGAAGTTGGCGCAGAGGGTCTATATACGTACATATTCTCAATTAAAAAAATATTTAGTACCTTCAACGCTCACGGTAAGTACACAGGGATGTTGTAAATTGGTCACAAATGTAGGTGTATATCTTAGGAGGAAAGAATTAAAGGTAAGCCTAATAGCTAAGTCACGAAGCTTCAATATTTCACGATTATGGCTGCTGAACAGGTAGAAGAAGACACGAAACCGGAGAGGTTGTACAACTAAGAAAAAATTGGCCGCGTATCTGCGTGCTTCGCTGCAAATGTCGTGTAAAGACGATAGAAGAGGCGCTGTGTGAGATATGGACGCCATCTGGCAATACGTCGGGAAACATGAGTGCTGTGTTGCGTGCTGGTAGTCCCAGCGCAGCAGCAGGCGAAGACCGGCGGTGACCAACGCGACCGGCGGGGACGACAGCCAGCCCGAAAACGCGGTTTGGCGCGAAGCGTTGAAGCAGAGAAACGTCCGCACTCAACGAGTACTCACCACACACTCTATTATTTACACGTCGGCTGAGTAAAACAGGAATGCCAGAGCGGCGCCCACAACCGGCAGCCTGAAGGCCGCCCACAACGCAGCTTTTTCATTTTTTAAATTTTTTTTTCACCTTCTTGGCCTTCTCAAAACTAAAGTTTTTCAACACCAACCCATGGCATTCGTACAGTGCAATACAGAACCGAAACCGAAACACAACAATGAGCTCGTGCGAAGGGCACGGAGGAAGGCAAATTTCAGCGCAGTCGCATTTTCAGCTTTGTTGAAACAGCGCTCACTAGCAGCGCCTGTCCTGTGCCTTCTTTTACTTCGTCGTCGTCTAGTGAGCGCTGTTTCAACAAAGATGAACGCATACCAACTCGCTCAAGCTTCCATTCTTATGCATTTTCAGCGCAGCTTAAGAAACTAGGGTCCTTAAAATTACGTATGTATGCATTTTCTATTAAAGGAACACGCCACCTAATACTTACCTAATGATGTTGCACCTCAGATATGCATGATATTTACTTTTTGATCGACAACGTTCACAAGTATGAACAGCCGTACCAGTTCAAGACGGCTGGCCCTTGGGCAAGTGGTTCAGCTTTGGCCGAGTGGCTGAATCGAGGGACGTGCCGACAAACAGAAAGACAGAAAGACAGACCAAAATTTCTGCGTTTAAGTTCCCCAAGAAAGACTATCGTCTTTAAAATTAGCGACACGCGCACACACACATGCGCGCACACTCAGAGTAAAAGGGAACACACAGATCTGTACAGACGCGTACGCGCCAGCGCACGGTTACTAACTATTCATGAGGCAGGTGTCAACCAATTTGAACTGAGAGGTCGCACTTTTAGAAAAGGCCGCCTTTGCGAGTGCGTGCCTCACGCTCAAATGGCACGCCCAGTATATAGATGTGTACGAGTTCTGCGCACGCACACTGGCGCCTGTATATAATCTGCCTGAGAGACTTTCAAGCAAGCTGTCATTGTGGAATGTCTGCAATGTCTGCAATGGAACTTCCACAATGTTTGCATTGTGGAAGTCTCAGGACTGCGTTATAGTTAAGTGAGGCACAGGCGCTTGCGTGCTGAGTTCACGCACCAATTCAATGCACTGGCTAGTAAGAGCACACAGCCTCAATGGGACAGTTAGGGTACTTTCACAGATGTACCAGTTGACGAGACAAAACCCTTTTCACTTAATTATAGGCTCGAAAACTGCTGATTTCGTTGTCTTGAGTACGTTTTTATCCCTAAAGAAACTCTTCGGGTACTCTGCACAATGCCGTTTAAGAAAATTGTTGAACGTCTCTAAAGAAGAAGCTAAGTTGCCATGGCAGTTATTTAGGATAGGAGTTCAGTGTGGTAAAATATTTGCACTGTGTTTTTTCCGCCGCAGAGCGTCAAGCATCACTAGCGGTTTTTCGTGGTGAGCATAGAAGCTCTGTAGATATGAGGTATTTATTTCCCTCACGCTCGTTATGAGTACACCACTGGCGTACTTACAGCTGGCGTACAGAAAACATAGCGAGAGGGCTCTCAAACTTATATGCACTGAGAGCGCCGGCACATCACATCAGATGGAATTCAATTATCTATTGGCCTTCATTCGCTTCCTAATAGCAGCGGCTAGGGTCTGCGGTTACGCATCGCGAGGCAACGAAAGGTCTTCATTAGTTCAGTCGGGGCATACGAGGCGGTCGAGACCGTGGAGAGGAGACGGATTAGGATTGAGCGCTGAGTGACGGCTAATCGATGTGTCGGCATGCGCGGCATGTTTCGCTAGCCCGACTGCATTCGCGGTAAATACATGCAGCGCCGCGGGATCCACAGTTCCCGACAGGACGCGCCCGTGTACTACGTGAGCCGTTTCACTCTCGTGAGCATAAATGTGGGCGTTAATCACATCACGTTGGCTCATTAATTTATTCTATTTAATGTGCAACACATGCCAACGGGCTGTCACATCGGTGGTGCGTATTCTGTTCGTGGTTCAACTTAGGCATTTAGGCTCCTCACTGCCAAACGGCAAAAAAAAAAAAAGAAAAGATACGGCAGCCTCTTTTTTTTCTGCAATTGCATTCTATATATCCGTGCAACATCAACCCGGCCTCCAAATGATCCAAAAGCGCTGTAGCGAGTAGAATGCGACAGACGCTGAACCTTAAAAGCACTGAAGTTGCGCAAATAGGAACAATCTGCGTGGAACCATGCCTAAAACAGTCCTTGTTATTGCCAACTCTGCAGTGCACACAACTAACAACACTGAGCGAGAAAAACTGATGGTTTGACGCGCCCAGTGAACCGAACACTTCGATGGTCTGTGTGTTCTCGTGACACGACACGCCCTCCGCACAACTAAGAAAGAATCACGCAACGAGAGAGAGAGAGAGAGAGAGAGAGACATTGCGACACGCTTCGCAGTATGCTGTAGCTTATTCTAGACAGATCCACTTACGAAGCTGGTGGACCGTGTGGAAGCACGCCACTACGCTTAATTAATGGGTCCACGCAGTCACCCGGTGCCAACGTTTATGGCTCGGCTTGTCGCGCCAATCGAGAAATCGGTAAATAAGTAAGGAACACAATGAAAAATAGCAGTCTAACCAAGCATATACAACCATTTTTTCTTCCAGATAAGAGAAATACTTTTGCAAACTCATAAAAACATCTCTGTGCGCTTATTAAGAAATAAACCCGCCACGGTGGTCTAGTGGTTATGGTGCTCGACTGCTGACCCACAGGTCGCGGGATCGAGTCCCGGCTGTGGCGGCCGCATTTTCGATCGAGGCGAGAATGCTTGAGGCACGTGTGCTTAGATTCAGGTGCACGTTAAATAACCCTAGGTGGTCGAAATGTCCGCAGCCCTCCACTACGGCATCTCTCGCAATCAAATCGTTGTTTTGGAACGTAAAACCTCAACAATTCCTAAAATTTTTGAGATGGTAAACCACCTGGACGTTGACAAATCGAACCTTGAAAAAGCATGCGCCCGCCAGATGACTTTACAAGACTGCTTGCTAATTCAAGAATTAAAACAACGACGCAATTTTTTTTTTTGGCGAAAGATGTTTGGTTTGCCAAGAAAATGGTCAAATGAAGCTCAACAAGCAAAAATAACGCTAGAACTTTGTTGAGGTGATAAATGGTAGCGTCCCATACCCCGTTCCGGCCTGCCTTGTTTGCATTAAGTTGGGTGTCACAACGACGCTTCAACGGCCAGCCAAACTGGTGTCTTTCTGTGTCTCAAAAAAATTCCGGCAGCATGTTACACACTCTGTAACACCTGAAGGCCAACTTGGTAATGCGTTAGGATACACTATCGGGGACCAGACTTCTTGCAAAGACATAATTAGCAGCAGCAGTTTATATATATATATATATATATATATATATATTATTTGTTTTGGATACAGAAAACACGAAGACACAGAGGAAATAGGGAGGAAACAGGCCGACAACAGCCACCTAAAGGGGCACAACGCCTGCCTGCTCCTTCGGGAAGAGGGGAAACATAGGGGAAAGGAAGACAGGAGGAAAGAAAAGAGGAAAAAACAACAGCGCAGACGTAAGCACAAATAATTAGTCACATGGAAAAATGGCTATAAACGCGAGGCGAAATCGGTATTGTTTAATAAAGTTAGAAGGGCTCGATGGGCCTGGTGACGCCGAGCAGCACATCATCTCAGGAACAGGCAATCTAGTTTCGTACACTTAAAGGGGCCATGACACGTTCACCCAAGAATTTGCTGTTTTCAGAGGAAAACAGAAGTAAAGGGTCTATTGTAGCTATACATATAAGAAAAATGGACCGTAAAAGAATATTTCAGCGCAAAAATAAGCCTTACAAGTTGCCGGCTATAAACCCCGCCCACGGCCGGCGACCACCATTTTCCTATGACATGTGTGACGTCATGCGCTGCATGGAGCGGAGCCGACGTCTTCCATCAAAGCGTCAGACGTTGCAAATCGCTCACTTTCAATGCCAAGCTCAACAAATTTGAAATAGCTCGATTGCACGCGCAGCTCACCACGGAACGAAATCGTTCGCCGGAATGCAGACACTCGCACAGCAAGCAGCTTGTTACGTCACGGCTCGCGAATGTGCCAGAGTTGCCCGGCTCTCAGGCCACTCGCGTGTTTTTGAATATATTCAATTGTAAATTAAGTGCTCGATCGAATGCGCTAAAATTTCGGCAGCTTGTTTGTGAACGCACAAGTATTAACCCACATAACACACACAATGTTCGAAAATTGGGTGCCATGCACCTTTAAGTCTAACACGTCCACATTCCTTGATGAGCAGTGCTTGCTGCATAATGAATACGGAACACTAAAAATCTATGTGTTCTAGCTTTCACCCCCTGTTTACGGATTTTGTCATATGTGTTCTAGTTTCTCACACGAGCCACACGACATACATAACGGACTGTCCACACGTCCTTGACGATATAATCACTCACGAACTAATACACAGCCAACGCTTAGCTTATATAAGTGGGCTCTGTCACGACGAGGCAATCCAAAGGAAATACAAAAGAATACAGCGCATTTCCTGTGTCTTTCGTTCTCTTGTTACGAAATATGACATATTACGACAGCTCCCGCTTATACCACTGAAACCCTGGACCGGGGGCGAAATCAACACAGTTCTTCTTTCCTACTTGTGTCTTTAGTCTTTATTATGTCTCTAAAGCTGTGTCATGCTCAATCAAATCAACTTGCACAATCTCGCTACAGCACTCTAGAAACGCAAGCAATTTAGAAAAGGGCGAAAAAGAAAAATTAAAATAACCACGCTCACACGGGCTATTTAAAGGCTCTTCACTTTTGGAAGAGACGATCAGTTTTGCCCGTGGCAGGTCAATGAATTCACTTGAATAATTAGGTCTTCACAACGCCCCCTTGCACAGCGTCAGGAAAGTCGAGCCCCTTCACGGCAGCACGATGGATCGCGAGTCATTAGCGAATGCGCGCGGCCAGGCTAAACAATAAGGACGGGCGTAGCGACTCATACGGTATGCGACACACACAGCAGCCGATAATAATAAATAATATCTGGGTTTTAACGTCCCAAAACCACGATATGATTATGAGAGACGCCGTAGTGGAGGGCTCCGGAAATTTCGACCACCAGGGGTTCTTTAACGTGCACCTAAATCTAAGTACACGGACCTCAAACATTTTCGCCTCCATCGAAAATGCAGCCGCCGCGGCCGGGATTCGATCCCGCGACCTACGGGTCAGCAGTCGAGCTCCATAACCACTAGACCACCGTGGCGGGGCACACGGCAGCCGGATCGCAGGGGAAGGTCGTACTCATTCACCATACGACTTCGGTACTGAAGACCCACAGTTAACCCTTTCAGGCTCAGTGATTCCAAGTGGAATCGTTATTTTTGTAATAATTAATAAATAATTGTTGGGGTTTAACGTGCGAAAACTACGATATGATTATGGGGGACGCCGTAATGGACATCTCCGGAAATTCTGACCCTCTTGTGTTCCTTAACGTGCACCTAAATATAAGTACATGGGCGTATAGTAGCAGTTCGCCTCCGTCGAAATGCGGCCACCGAGGGCTGGATTCGATTCCGCGACCTTCGGGTCAGCAGTCAAGCATCATAACAACTAGACGTCAAGTTTGTAGGTCAGTCAGAAACGAGCTGGTAAAAAAAAAATAAAGTAAAGGTTGTTCTTCTGCTACAACTCATAGCGTAGGATCTTCTCTACATATATATGTGTACTCAAGAAAGTGAAGTCACGAGTGAACGAAGATATTACAGAAGCGCTCCCGCTGTTCCCGCAATTCGCTAAGCCAGCTTCTTTCACAGGAGGAGGAATAAACTTTATTTAGAACCAGCAATTTGAGTGGCGCGGCCTAGGCTTCCCACGTGGGGACGTCGAGGACTTGCCTCTTCGCCCCCTCGCGGGCTTGCTGGAGATTCATTTTAATATTGTATAGAGAATTTGAATTTGGGCTGTTGGGTACTACTGATATCATCAAAATAACTGTTTAAATAATAATTTGATAAATACTATTAGAATAATATTAGAATACTACTGTGTCTCATGTGGACGTGACCTAGACCGAAAAGCCGGCGTCGACGCGAAATCGTGCAAGATGTCCCACGACCACCCGCGCGTATCGTGGATCGAGGCGCGCGGGCTGCGCGTTCACTTCCGTCTTTCCGGCGTTCGCCTGACTATAATAATAAGGGAGCGGCGTTGGCTTGATATCACGTGCACGGTAGAATAGCCACACCGGATGGCTTCGAGTGGTCCTAGGCATAAGGGACCCTGCGAGTTTTTTTCCGAACCGCTGGCCATACTGCTTTACTTTCGTATCTTCCTTTCTTCTATCTCTTCGCTCCTCCCGAAGGAGTAGGCAGTCGTTGTGCCCCTCTAGGTGGCAGTTGTCAGCCTGCTCTCACCCTATTTCCTCTGTGTCCTTGTGAATGCATATAAAATAATAATAATAATAATAATAATAATAATAATAATAATAATAATAATAATAATAATAATAATAATAATAATAATAATAATAATAATAATAATAATAATAATAATAATAATACGGCTAACGCTACGATAGTCTTATTCTTGAGCACTGTACTTCGAGTGACTTGACTGAGGGGAGCAACGACAGCTGTTTTACAGCAGCAAGCCATGCATCACACCATTTACTTGTCCATTCACGCTCGCAGGTAGGGAAAAGGCAACCTTCGAACGCGAAACCGCGAGGATCTCAATCCACGGCGAATCCCGAAAGGAATCACCGTGGCCTAGCGTCTCACCGGGCGCGACCGCCAGTGCCCTCGAGAGCACGCGCGAAAAAAAGTCATCACGCTGCTGGAGGGTCAGACGAGAATCGAATCACGTACTATTCTTTGTCCCACGCTTGGGCGCACGCTGTGCGGGCCACTGGCGATGAAGAAGCCGCGACAAAGCAAGACTAACGCAAGGCACAGAGAACCCAGCAAGCCCCGGTTGGCGAGGCAAGAGGATGTTTTCAGCGCACGTTTAAGTAACTGCTCTTTTTGTTTCGTTTATTAGCATTGGTTCTTCCTCTTCGCAGATCGCGACACGAATGTTCGATCTACACGGTTTTGCGACTTGTTGCTGAGGGCACGGCCATTGTTAGCAATTATTGTCAGGTCTTTTCAGAAGAGCCAGACTGGGACTTTTTCTTGAAGCCGTTCTATACGTAACACTCTCGTTGCACTATTTTGGAAAGTAAGAGACACCTAGACGTGAATTTAGATGCACATACAAACCTCCAAATATGACAAGAATACTTAAAAAAAAAACTAGAGAGAGAAAACCCCAAATACAACAAGAACACCCTGCTTACAATCACGCGCATTAACACACTGCGAGAATTCAGTTACGCAGAGCTGTCGAAGCCCGCATAAAAAAAAAGAAGCACGTGTTGTAAACAGCGGCGGGAGCAGCTACACTCATATCTACGGTACGCCAAAAATCTTGGAGACGTAATGTCCGTTAACAGCCAGGTGCGCACGTCGTCTGCTAAGGAGCCATATAAATGCTCTTATTACGAAAATTACATAAGTACCGGTCCTGAATCTTGGTGAAGTTTTCTACAGCAGTGCTTATGTATATAGAATACACTGCTAACTCGCGACTCATTTATCAAATATGAACCCCTGATAGAAATAGTTACTTCAGGCGCATTTCATTTTTTTATATTCTTTCTTTTTATTATTATTTCCTTCCCACTCTTCTTTAGTCTGTCAATCCCGTTCCCCATCCCTACAGAGAGTAGCATGCCAGCAGTATACTGACGCCGGCAAAAATCTCTGTTTTTCCAATAAAGAGTCTCTCTCTCTCTCTTATCAAAGATGAAAATTTGTTCCAGTGGGCCTTTAAAGGACGCAGCGTTCACCACTAGTCTCGGGTTCCACGGATTGCGAATAATTACTCTGGTCCCGTAAGCTATACAGTTTTTTTCTTTTGTGTAAGGTTTTCTGAAGAAGTAGCTCAAAGCTCTTCCGCACTGCAATTCACTCAGTCATTCCGCGGTTGCACCTATTCTTGGCCAGCCTACTTTCAGAGCCGCAAGCAGCAGTACTAAAAAAATTAATAAAAAAAGTACATACGTGAAAAAAAAGCACTCTTAACCAGGGCGCCACGCCTTCACCCGTCATTAAGAACTGCGAGTCATCTCGGCTCCACGACGGGAGCGCGAGATCACTCGATCTCTGTGCGCGTCTTCTTCGAGAAGCGTCTCCGTTCGTGGCCTTATATAGCATGCACCCGACGGCTAGGAAGACGCGGCGTTATAAATACCGTGCCACCCAGATGGGCCCCAAACGAGACCCAAAAGCCCGGAGAGTAAATAAAAATTAATACGCGAAGCGAATATACGCGCCGAATCGCTACCGGGGAAGACTGGCATTCGCCACATGCGGTTTAAAAATATAGATCACTGGCAGCAGTACCGCATTTGCCGGCTTATAAGGAGAGTCAGCTGCGACGCCTATTAAGCTGTAGTTAATGCGTTCGTCTGTCGACAGCCAGGAAGAAAAACAGAAACAAACTCCCACATTCGTTAGTTGTGCCCGAAGGTACCGTAACTGATACAGGTTCACGACAAGAAAAACAAAAATTCCGGGCAAGCATGGTACGACTCATCACTTGCCTTCTTTGTTCGTTTCTAACTTGAGGACTCAAGCCGTTTGGGAATAACTTCAAACTTGAGGATCCGGTGCAGCCACTATTCACGCCTGCATTCCTCTAATATCATCCATACATGTGCCGCGAACTACGCAAAACTCGAGGGAACTACAAGGGTCGACGGATCATGCTCTCCATAGCGGGTGTGCGTAGAGATTAAGTACTCTGAAGCCAGCGGATTAAGCTAGTAATACATAAGCAGAACAGAAAACAAAGGAAAGTAGCCGCCTTCATATACCCTAAGAAAATCCTTTGCGGATGTATCACAATGAGATACACCGAAGCCGTACAAGTCACTTCGCGCCGTCATTTGAGGTGTGTGTTCGTTAACGGATCTTGGTACGGTTCTTCACCGAAGTAACTTCCTCTTTCTGGCCGATTCTCCGGTCCACGGCTGATTCGGGGCTCCCGGGCGTTGCTGGACAACGCCATCAGCTTTCGCAGCCGAAACCCTAAAGCTCACACCTGGCTTTCACAACGCGGGGACGGCATATAACACGACGTGACGAACACAACCGATTGCTAGTTTATAAATCCACGTGTGTCGATTAGAATAAGATATACGCAAGGTAACATTTATATTTCTTTTATTTCCTACGCACCTTCTTTAAACAACTTTAGGAGAACAACCTAGGAGAACTCATAGGGTCACTCATGGATTCACTTAAGACGACTCCAAGGCGAAAGACATCCTTTTCTTCTCAGTCGACGTATCGAAGCCTAGCCACGTACCCTTCGAAAGCTTTCTGCACCAAACGTGGTTTTGCACTGCCTCCAAGCTCGGACGCACCTCACCTGGTTTTGCATTGCCTCCGTGATCGGACCACCTTTGACCAAGCCACGATGCCATGTGATGACCTTATCATGTGACGTTACGTCCCATGACGTCCCATCGACGTCATGACACCATAATGAAGTCACAAATTTCAACGATCTGTGACGTAATCGTGACGTCATCACGTGATGATTTTTTGCATCACTCGTTCCCGACACCGCGGGGCGCCGACGCCGCCAATGCGGGACACCGACGTCGACAATCAGATTTCGCGTTTGATGAGGCATCTACGCTTTCGCCTTAATAAATACAAGCTGTGCCCCCAGAAATGCGGTGCGCCTGCGATTCATCTGTGCGTGAGAGTCGTGCTAGGTGATTTCCGTTGCAGCCGTAAGTACTCTCTCACAGTAACGTAAATAATACGCATTTAGTAATTAAAAGTACGTCGTCCCTACTTAAAATATTAAGTTTCACAGAGCAATGATGTCAGAACATGTGCTCGAATTTGCAAGGATGTTCAAATTTTTTGTTCATAAACCAGCGACACGAACATGTGTCTGTATGGAATAATCACCTACCTGAAATACACGAAAGATGCTTGACGTCACGGAAATGAGCAAATGTGATTGGATGGGCATCCATGAAAATTTTTCTTTGGGTGGGACAGCAACGGCTGTGGGCGGAGCTTACATTTATGCTTAGGTTTCAAGTATAGTTAGTTTCAATCAATTATATTTGGTGTTTGCGTTTCAAAACGAAATCCGAGTGCTTCAATTCGGGCTTTATACAGACCGCGGCGTCTTCAGCGCCAAACTAAAACTACTGCGGAAAAAAACTAAACTTCAGACAGCGAGGCAAAAACGCAGCTTTCCGTATATATATATATAAAAGTCGTTTCGCAGAGGACCTTTGAAAAAAGCCACGACACGTGGCCCCAGCGGAGCGTTGATCCGGTTTCGGTTCCAGCTTGGTCGAGCGCTGGGGAACCTCGACCTAAAAAAAAAAGAAATAAACATCGGCTTTCGAACCAAAAACATCGCGAGGACGTCCCCTGCACGGGTAACCAGAAACTGCGGCCTGACGCATTGGTAGAGCTGACGCTCGTCAGCGCCTCCGTATTTTTAGAAATCGCTAGAAACGGCCCGCGAACCCACGGCAAGAAATACAAGTAAGGAATCAAACGGCGGCACAATTTTTTGCAGAAAGTTTCCGAGACGAAAACGGCAAAGTAAACATAAACGCGAAAAACAAGCCGCACGCGCCCAAGCAGTAGTAGAGCTTATAATCCAGAAATCGAGTCAGAATACATGGAATAAGTCGAACATAATCACAGAGTCGTAACGGAAGCCGAATCCTTGAACTGTTTTTATGATGGCGACCACGAATTACTGCCAATCCTCGAAAAATGGCGCATTAAAACTGCGGTATAGTGTGCAATGGGAACTCGAGTTTTTAATATTGGAAATGAAACCAGCGCGCTTCGAAAAATAAACGTTGAAACAACGTAAGAGAGACCAAACAGAAAAGAACCTAAAATGATGACGTATATACAGCGAGAAGGCTGCAATGAATACAGGATCTAAGGAAAAGAAAAACTTTGGCAGGCAACTTAATCATTGCACTGAAATTGAATAGTGGATGCCGGATCGTACATCTGATTTGTCATTTTTATTTTTTTTCCAATGTCTTGTTTTCTTTTTACGTTATTTAGTTATTCTGCGTTTATAACTGTTTATTTCAGTGAGAAATCGGACGTCGTATCGCGTTACCAAATGCGTGTGTAAGCGGCCAAAGAAAAGCTTCCTTAGATGTGAGCAAGCAAACTCGCAACTAACTTCTCTAGGGATAAGCAAATGGGACCCGCCACGATGGTGTAGTGGTTAAGGTACTCGACTGCTGAACCGAAGGTCGAGGGATCGATTCCCGGGCGCGTCGGCCGCATTTCGATGGAGGCGAAATGCTAGAGGCCCGTGTGCTTCTTAAAGAACACTAGATGATCAAAATTTCCGAAGCCCTCCCCTACGGCGTTCCTCGTAATCATGTCGGAGTTTTGGGAGGTAAAACCCCAACAATAATTATTATTAGTGACTCGAACTGATCGTGAACGTGATGTAGCATCAGTGCACACTCACTGTGGTTTCGAACTGCACGGCCACCGCCCGAGTAATCCCTATCGACCTGCTTCAGTTTACTACGCCATTTGCAGGAAGGAAGGAAAACGAGAGAGAGGAAAGACAGGGACGTTAACCAGTTTGGCATAACCGGTATGCTACCCTGTACAGGGGGAAGGGATGGGGGAGATTGAAAGAAGAGTTAAGAAACGTAACGAAAATCTGTATATCATTATCAAGGCGAAAGCCTAATATGCCTCACCAGACGAAAAAATTGGCCGCGTATCTGCGTGCTTCGCTGCAAATGCCGTGTAAAGACGATAGAAGAGGCGCTGTGTGAGATATGGACGCCATCTGGCAATACGTCGGGAAACATGAGTGCTGTGTTGCGTGCTGGTAGTCCCGGCGCAGCAGCAGGCGAAGACCGGCGGTGACCAACGCGACCGGCGGGGACGCCAGCCAGCCCGAAAACGCGGTTTGGCGCGAAGCGCTGAAGCAGAGAAACGTCCGCACTCAACGAGTACTCTCCACACACTCTTTTATTTACACGTCGCCTGGGTAAAACAGGAACGCCAGAGCGGCGCCCACAACCGGCAGCCTGAAGGCCGCCCACAACGCTGCTTTTTCATTTTTTAAATATTTTTTTTTCACCTTCTTGGCCTTCTCAAAACTAAAGTTTTTCAACACCAACCCATGGCATTCGTACAGTGCAATACAGAACCGAAACCGAAACACAACAATGAGCTCGTGCGAAGGGCACGGAGGAAGGCAAATTTCAGCGCAGTCGCATTTTCAGCTTTGTTGAAACAGCGCTCACTAGCAGCGCCTGTCCTGTGCCTTCTTTTACTTCGTCGTCGTCTAGTGAGCGCTGTTTCAACAAAGATGAACGCATACCAACTCGCTCAAGCTTCCATTCTTATGCATTTTCAGCGCAGCTTAAGAAACTAGGGTCCTTAAAATTACGTATGTATGCATTTTCTATTAAAGGAACACGCCACCTAATACTTACCTAGTGATGTTGCACCTCAGATATGCATGATATTTACTTTTTGATGGACAACGTTCACAAGTATGAACAGCCGTAGCAGTTCAAGACGGCTGGCCCTTGGGCAAGTGGTTCAACTTTGGCCGAGTGGCTGAATCGAGGGACGTGCCGACAAACAGAAAGACAGACAGACAGAAAGACAGACCAAAATTTCTGCGTTTAAGCTCCCCAAGAAAGACTATCGTCTTTAAAATCCGGCGCCATAACAAAACAGTGCAAAAATACCATGTGACCTCTCGAGCGTGGCTCGAGGCGCGCGAACTGCGCGTTCACTTCGTCTTTGCGTCGTTAGCGTCAATAAAGAGTAAAGAAAGCCGCACTCGCGTGGTATAACGCACACCGGATGGCCTTCAGCTTCGAGTGGTCGTAGGCGAATACATAATGGACCCTGTGAGTTCTTGTGCCCATTTTTATTTACGCTAATTCGATACCTTTGTAATAAGTAAGTCTGGCCGACCTTTCTGGCTTCCTTCCTGATTTTCGCTATCGCCCTCCCTTGGCTACCATGTTATGGAGACACCGTGTTATAAACGCGCTTAAGTTACGTAATTGGAGGGCGTGACTCTAGCTTATCAGATTTCTGCCCCTTTTTATTATTCATTGTCAAAGAAAGAAGCAGCAGCATTTCTAAAAATATGGTATGTATTGACTCTGCGGATGGCCAGCTTACGAAAGGAAAATGAATGCAGGCAGGCAGGGGAGAAAAAGAAACGGACGCAGTTGCGTTCGAAGGAAACGTTCGACTTGGCACGTGGAAACATTGCCAGCGCAAACTGTAGCTCGAAGCTGTAGAAGAGCATCAGCAGCGGATTTAGGTAGGGTTCATCATTTTTTCATCGCTTCATCAGCACGTATAGTGCGCGAGCCGGTTGCGATCCACCTCTGGCACTCTGCTATTCCCTACCTTACAATATGGCGAGGTACACTCAAAGAAAAAAAGAAGGAGTCCTCTGACTCTTTTCGGAGCGTTCTGGCTTGCCACGTAAATGACTCTCTTTGAAGAGGTACGTCAACTCTCTTTGGCGGTTATTATACTCTCTTCTGAGAGTCGTGTGACCCACGAGGGAGTTAACGTGCCTTTTTTAAAGAGAGTCATATACGTGGCAAGACAGGACTACCCAAAAGGAGTCACACATACTCTTTTTTTTTTCTTGCGGAGTGTATTGCGGAGGATGCATATTTAGACAAAGGGCCCAACCGACGCTTAATATGTTAAGGCAGTGAAAAAACTTGAGATGATCTACCCGAGGCGCACTTCAGCGGTGATTGTGTCGCGGCCGCGCTGTTGATCACTTATCACCATAGGCGTGCGCACAGGGGGGGGAGGGGGCGCAAAATCAGCCCCACACATTGAGGGAGGTGGGGCGCTGCGACGAACCTTGCACTGAGTAGCCGGTGTGCTAGCGTGCCCTCAGATCAATCTGTCTTATTTCGGCATTCTACAGAATTCAATGCTCTATCCTCCTGAGGAGGCAACTTACGTAATACGCAAGAGTTCCCGTAATATGCAAGCGATCCGGTGCGCTGCGTAAACAGCTCGAAATCACAATAGCAGGGGTTTATCCCTGACGTGGACACTATTTTATCACAAGAAATGTCGGAAAATAAAATAAGCGCCTCAGTGTTCCTACAATACCAAATGATTGCATAATTGTGGGGCCTTAAGAATGTATAGGAGGAGACAACAGAGATCGGGACCTTATCTGTTTGCATAAGATACACCACTGCTACGAAGCAATTTCTTTGGCGATTTTTGGCTATACCTGCCCCTCGCGGCAGTAAAATCCATACATCATCACCAGCAGTGCTGAGAGAGCAAACCTGCTCCCTTAGTGGCCAGCTGTAGCTCCAGCTTGTCTAAGCGCTGCACCTATTTCAACATGGAGGTACACGTTCAGCAGCAACGACTACAGCATACAGGTCTCGCTGGCGCTTACTCGGCGTTTACGAGCTCACACGGAGGAGCACGTCGATCCGTTGTTTCTTTTCAATCGACAGGGAACCCGCACGAAGGAGTCGGGTGGCGTCCTCGGGAGCGGTGCGGCGCGTTTGGCATTCATAGGCGGCGGTATGCAAATTGCTCGGCCGGCGCTATGCACTCGAACGCACAGGGAGGCCGAGTGAACCGAACCTAACGCGCGCTTCGGTGCTGGAAGTGCAAACACCGAATATCCCGTCATTTTCGCTTTATGAGCCGCTTTTACGTTGAGAGATGATCTGGGTCTGCGGGCGAACGCGAAGCGGTGCGTATGGCGCACCCATACTAACGATGACCGCTCTAGAGTGAAGATAATAAATCAACGGGAGAAAAAGGTGGAAGCTTGTTTTCACAGTGCAACCGCTTGGGAATCCAGGGAAACATTATTGTCTTCAAGAAAGTTTGCTGCGAAAGAAAAGAAGAAGAAATAAAAAGGAAAACGTGGATGGTAGCATGGTAAATACCGAATGGCAAAATGCGAAACGAAAAGAATGCCAATGAGGCTGTCAAAACTATAACGATGAGAGCGATCGATGTGCAGACGCTTCAACGCGCGCATGCGCAGACGACTGAAGACGGTCGTTAGGTCTACTAAAATTTATTTGACTGAGCACATTGAAGAAACGTCGACTCCTACTTCGAGAACAGGCGCAACATCATCGAGGACTCAAGGAAGATAATTTGCTTAGACTGATTCACGCTTTCGTCCTCTGCCACTTTACTTATACCGTGGCCATGCACAATTGGACTCTGGCCGAAAGGAATAAGCTCAATACCTTGATAAGACTGGTGTACAAACTGGCTTTGGGGCTCCCTCTGAGAACGCACACGGAGAACTTACTCACCCTCGGTGTACACAACACCATGGAAGAAATCGCCGAGGCGCAAGAAAGGTCCCAAATCCTACGACTCTCTGGCTCTCCCGCCGGAAGGAAGATCCTCGACGAATTGAGCATCAACCCCATCGCAAACAAGCTCGGGGACACGCCCATACCCACAGAAAAGAGAGAGAAACTCTACGTGGCCCCCATACCAAGAAACGTACACCCTATCCACAACGTCGGACGCCGGAAGGCCCGTGCTGCGGCCATACTAGGACGACTGCACCGAGATGGTTCCGACGCCAGCTTCGTGGACGCTGGCAAGTACAACGACCGGGACGCTTTCGTCATCGCTGTCGTGGACTCTAATGCCAAGCTGACTAACTGCGCATCGCTCCGAACGACCGATCCCGAAGAGGCCGAACAGGTCGCCATCGCGCTGGCCCTGCTAGAGGACCGCACGGAAGCCGTATATAGCGATTCTAAGGCTGCCCTCCGGGCATACATGAAAGGACGAATTTCTCCCAAAGCACTACGGATCTTCAATTACACCACCTCCTCGCATTCGCTCCACTGGTTCCCTGCGCACATGGGCAGCATAGAGGATACTCCGGTCAACCTCAACGAGGTGGCCAACGCAGCCGCGCGCGAATTAACCGGCCACCCGGCTGCTCTCTCCTCCTTCCCATTGCGTGATTTCCCGCAGACGTTTAACGAGATTACGAAACATTTTGCACTATCACGTAGGTCCTTTCCTTCTCCTCATCCAAAGCTTAACCAAGCTCAGGCCGTGACCCTCCGTCTTTTACAGACGGAGTCGTACCCTAATCCCGTCTTCCTCACCGAGGTATATCCCAACGTTTACCCTAACAAGAGATGTCCCGCGTGCGACGCAACCGCCACGCTACAGCACATCATGGTCGACTGCTAAGATTCTACTCCCAGCATCACAACGGAGGAGTGGCGTGAACTCCTCACAAGTTCCAGCCTCGACGCTCAGCTCACGGCCGTCCGGCGGGTCCGCGGGGTGGCGGATAGGCTGAACCTGTCTGCCCCAACGTGGGACTAAGCCGGGTGCGCGACTTGGTCGCGCCCTGCTGGACCATATAAAAGTTGTTTTCATTCATTCATTCATTCATTCATTCATTCATTCATTCATTCATTCATTCATTCATTCATTCATTCATTCATTCATTCATTCAGGCGCAACATGCAATTCTGCCCATACCACCAGGCTGAGAAATAGAATGCGCCAGAATTCGTGGGCCGACATCGATATGTTATAGAACCAGACACAATATTAACTATTACTACCTAGTTTTACTGTTTCTCCTCTTTAGAACGGAGGAAACGATACTACGCCATCTTTTACCGGGGACAGTGCCAACCGCAATACACGTATTATAAACTAACTACAGAACACCTCTTATGTGACTGTCCGGCATTCGCCAAGAAGAGGCTTGCTCTTTGGACAGCCAAAGCACTGAGAAGTATGGCCCTCAACAGAAGAGGCTTTGGGACCTTCGCCTTGTGCGTTTGCGATTTGCGATACCACAAAATGTTGCTGAGCTTCATGAGATGCATAGGCTTGTATGACCGCTTCTTAAGATTTGGGTGAGGAACGCTTTTTTGTTTGTTTGGAAGGAGGTGGGGGAGCGAACTGTGAACTTCTTCTGTTTATCTTCCAGTTCTATTTCTTCTTCAAGAGTGCAGGGTAGTCAACCAGGCTCAGCTTAACAACCCTGCCTTTATCTTATAACTCGTCTCTCTCTCTCTGACGCAGACGCAGTTGGGCTTCAATTAGTTCTGCACTTATCTGAAACAGCCGAGCTAAATGCAGTACCTGGCGCAGCCTCGTAGGGAGCGAAACACGGCGGGTAATACAGCAATCGCCAACTCTGGCGTACGGCAGCTCATCACCGCCGGCCGGTCTATTGCACCTAGTGCCGTTTACCAAGAGATAGCAGAGCACAAAATAACGAGGCATTAGGACGGCCAGACCACTGAGATGCACCTGCGCCTTCGGTAGCGAGAGCGAAAATCGGCCTACCAGGAAGAAAACACAAAGTGGTGGAGGCAGAACAAGTCAACGCCACGCGTTACGGCGTAATTAGCTTTGTTCTAGATGGGCGCTCGCCAATTGCGGCCGCCGCGCGGGAGAGCGGTCCGCCCACTGCGCCCAGCAACGCCCAGTTTGGCGAGTTCTATAGCCCGGGAAATAAAACGACAAGAAAAAAAAAAGACAGTGAAAGAAGGCAGGTGGAAGCGAAAGCAGCCGTCGAAATGAAAGCGCGCTTTCTATCTAATTCACGGCAGGTGCAAGACGCCCCAATTACAGCACGCGAACTAACTTTTACGAGAGCTACGCCACAAAGGCGCTCCGAAACCACGCGAACTCCCATAGAAAATTCGCACTCGTCCATTAGGGCCTCTTTTGAATACAAACTTCGCGCAGCAACATTGCTCACAGGCGAAAGAGCTTTCTCGCGTATATATGTGCTTAGCACCACAAATTCGGTGCATCCCTATCGGTGCGGAGCAGAAGCGAATGTTTCACGGCTCGTTCAAACGCATCTCAATGAATCACTAGGCCTAATAACAGCTACATGACGGCGAACGCAGTGGGTATGAGCGAGTCCAATTATAACGAATGACAGAAACCAACTGACTGCATTGCACTCAGCTTAGTGATACGGCATGAATCGAGTAGTATCAAAGATAGTCTTTGTGAAGGAAAAAACAGCGCTAAAAAGATAGTCTTGCTCGACTTTCTATGGAGCACGACGATTTGTTCTCAACCCAATCTCACACCCCGCAGTAAGAAGATGTATGAAATGCTTGTTACAAGGTAAACTCAATCGTGTACGTCGCGTAAGAGGTGGGATAAATGTTGCCGCCATACCGGCATCGAGCACAGCTCCTTGTGCCCCAAAGTACGGTTTACGCGCGTTAATCTCGCACATCGGCTGAACCAATACGGTCTATTCATGGCGATGACTGTACTCATTTTGAAACTGAATTAACGGCATTAAAAAAACCTAGGGGCTTATTTCTCAACTGCCAGTGGCCATATCATACCTCCTTCAACAGAGCAAACTGGGCGCTTTCGTAAGTTAATGTTTCTTCGCGTCTATGTTCAGCGCAACACACACGGGAGACAAGAAGAAGACGTACATTCTTTTTCCGTCGCCTGCGGTGCGCTGCATATACGCAAAAAACATGTCTGCACGTTAAAGCTACGTCGTTTTTATATGCCCTATCAACAATGATGGCCCCGGCTGCCATACACACCGATCGGCCAGCGAAAAAAAAAAAAAAACATTTCTTTCATAATTCTCTGAAAGTACATCTTAGTGGCGCAGAAAAATCGTAGTGACAGCGGCATTGTTGTGCGAGTGAAGTTGCAGTGCCGCAACGAAGGAGCGGAACATTGAAAAACAACGTAGCACCGCGGAAACGTGAAAGAAAGCCGCGTACTAGACTCAACACATTCTCCATGAGTCGTCCAGACATATAGAACGTTTCGTACGACTCTTGGACATAATGGCAATAATACCGGACATAATTCAGAGTGATTTTAAAGCCAAACTCAACTGGAAACGCGCGTAGCTTTATTCTGTAACGCTGCACGCAACACGCATCACTGAACGCTCTGCCTTCTTCAAGCGAAAAACCGGCAGTCCGTTCTTCCAGCGCATTGACTAATTGGGCGCGGGTGCGCCACAAAAGGCCTTCCTTCGACGCTTTGGCCAGAGGTACTCGCGAAAATTTGTAAAATTAGGAACTTGACCGAACGAACGGCATTCGAACGCTTTGTATAGAGCTCAGTTAAAGAGAATTCCTTTTGACGCAGCACTCGCCAGGTGCGCGCTCGGAAGCCAAAAAGTGGAGGCGAAACAAGAAAGCAAGGAGTTGAACGCAATGTATTAGGCACATAGACTGACCACACTATGACCAACATAGGATTAACTGCGAGATGAATAGTTATTTGGACAAACGCAATTTGAAAACACGGATCTTGTATTTAATACAAAATGGAAGAAAATTGGTTATGCGCCGCTAAACAAAGATGTGCCTTGAACACCTCACGGTATATTCTTGCAGACAGTAATTTAATCGATTCGGTTCGACGAGCACATCCTATGTACTGTGTACTGCGTGTTTGATGAAAGGGTCTCTCGAAGGTATGGTAGAGCTTTATTTAACTTCTGCACGAACTTTAAGGATGTGCGTATTGATCGTTTCTCCTGGTTTTGTTTTATTTGTGCTTTTCTTGTTTACATTTTGTGTAGACTTAGTGAGTTGCTTGTTCATGCCACGAGCATCAGTATATTCGCGGCGAAATGGGGCAATCGAACGTTTTTAACAACGTATTGGGATAGCCAACTCTAATTAAGCCTATAGTTCCACAAGTGCGCAACTATTGAACAACAAGAGCACAAAAAGCTGCACGTTGCTCTTGTGAAATGACGGCTGTTGTGCTAAGCAACGACATAAAGGTACTAGCTCTGCTTAAAATACTAGGTGATGCATGTTCTACATTTTCTTTGGTATTTACTTTCCCGGCGCATTGTGAATTGAAATGATATGTCTGCAAAAAAAGAAAAAAAAACGGGATCTCTTATGCACTGAAAACGTCTTGAAGGCGAAAGCGTAAACGCCATTGTAAAGACGGCATTTCTTGCACACAAACGCCGCAAGATTAAATGAACCAAGAGCTCGCGCCCGTGACATGCTTGAGAGGAATGCAGCATTTTTTTTTCTGTTTTTTTAATCACGGGGGCGCCTCAAAGACAGAGAACGAAGGGCTCGCGCGCTTTGAGCCACAGCAGTTTTGGTTCATGGTACTTTTTGCAATGTTTCGTGACCACGTTGGATTTTTCGCCTTAAAATTGAATGCCAGCCATGCTCCGGGATATCGATGTTCGACAGACGTGCTATTTTCTGGCGACATAGCGTAATAAAGCGTCCCGGACGGTACCTATTCGCTTGATGCCGAAGTTACAGCGACTGTGAGGCTTCAGAAATATCAAATTTTGATATTATTAATCAAGTAATCATACAGCGTTAATTAAAATTAAAGCAGCTTCGCACTAGTGGTACCAAGCCCGAAGGTTGAGCGGAGCTCCTTCCTTGCTTCTCTTTATTGTTTGTTTATCTCTTTTTTTTCTGTTCCTTTATTGTCTCCATTTCTTTCTATTTGTTTCTTTTTCTCTGTCTATTTCTATCTCTGCCTCGCTATTTCTATCTTTTTTCAAAGTTCTTCCCTTTCTTTCTCCCTCTCTGTATATTTCTCGTATTCCCTTTCCTTTCTATCCCTTTCTATATATTATCTCTATTTATTTGTCTCTCTTTCTTTCTCTCTCTCTCTTCATTTCTCTTTCTGTCGTGCTCTCCGTTTTTTCCATCTCTTTTTTGTCGGTTTCTCTTTCTCTGCGCATTTCTTTCTCTGCCTTTCTATCTTTTTTTTCTCTTTCTTCCCATTCTTTCGCTCTATTTCTATCTTTATGTTTCTTTCTATCCTTCTCTCTCTCTGCACTCGTTCTCTCTCCCATCCGAGTGATTGCATCCTACGCCGGACAAATTGGCGCAGCGGGAGAGCACGCTCCGGGCGCACATGTTCGGGAGCGAAGCGGAAGATGAAGAAGAGGAAGAAGACAGCGCGCGCCGGCGGAGTAATTGCGTTGCACACGCTAGAAAGGCAGAGGCCATTCACGATGATGATAGTTTTTGCGAACGCGTAACGGCATAACGAAAAACATAACAGCTCCACTGCAATAACAAATTCAGTGGTTTTACGTTCCGAAATCGCGATACCATTATCAGGTACTCCGTAAAAAAAAGCAGGGGATTCCGGATTAAATTCTACCGCATGAGAATTCTTAACGTGAATCTCAATTAAATACACTGGTATTTTCGTTTTTCACCCACATATAAATGCGGCCCCCGTGGCCGCGGATCGAACCCGCACCTTCAAGATGAGCAGCGCGACACCTAAGCAACTAATCTACCACGGCGGCTCGTTTACATTTTTAAAATTTTTTATTATTACGATTAACCAAGTGAAAAGGGTTGGCCATTATGAACAGACGTCAAAGGCAATTCCTCCGTTTACATTTATTTGAATAAAAAAAAAAAACATTACGATGATTCAGGCAGCTACAGAAAAGAACAGATAAACTTTGCGATGTACAGTCTGCCCATGTAAGTTAACTTGCCGAGTGAACGAAACATGAAACTCGGAAAACTTGGGTAGCTTACATAAATGATGGTATCCGACAAAAATAAGTAACCATAAGAAATCATCAGCAACATTATCCATCTTATATACAAAACGTGTCGCTCTACCAAAAAAGAAGAAAGGTGGCACAGGTGCTGTTACAATTTACGCCTTGCATGTAATTTTTTTCCTGCATTACAGCGCTTCACCGTTAAATGCCACAAAAAAGTTCTCGTGAAAAAAAGTTAACGTGTAACCGTAAAAGCGTAAAAATAACGTAAGTTCGTAAGCTTTTAGACACTTTGCAGGTTCAGTCAGTCAAAATGAAGCGCAAATCAGCACAACGGCAATCCAGAACGACCTAAGGACTTATTTGTAGCACAGCTGAAGCAAGAGTATAGTCAAATGGTCTTCGCTGCTTCGACTGCTTTCGAACACATCTTTACGGTCCTTCCGTCAGGCCCAATTTCTTTTAATTGCCACAAGCTGGCTCCTTGGACTGGCTAATAATACATATTTGATAAGGAAAACCAATTACAGTGCGCCGAACGTTTCAAGGACAGAAAAGAATAAGATATAGGACAGAGGGCATTGTCCTATCTATGTGGCTCTGTGCGCTCTGTCGTATCTGGTTCTTTTGCTTTCTTCAAGCTTTCTGCGCTCTGAAAAAACGTTCTCCTCGCCAAAATATTGCTTTTAATTGTATGGACATCACAAGTAAGCAAATCGCTTATTACCCGCATAATGAAAAATGAGCCGTGCATCGACAAAACGGCGGTAGAGTGCTCCACTCACGAAATTCACTTAAGTGGAAACAGCAAAAGAGGGCCCGAATCCTGAAGGGGGAATACAAGGCGATTCCATCGCGCCAGTTGAGTGCGCGCACGCGACGGCAATTCTCCATCAGAATGCGACCCCGCGGAAGAAATGGAGCGGTTGCTGAAGACTTGACATCGCATACTCGTGATTTTCGACATCTGTGGAAATGCCCGCGTGCAGTCGCGACCAAAAGAACGGAAGCAGATTTCCGATTGGAACCGCGCAGCCGCACGGAGCCTGGGGCATCGAAAGTAGGCAGTCAGTAAATACGCAGTGTCTGCCTTCTGCTGTGTTCTAACCGGCTTGCTGTGGAAAAGTTGAGGTTTAAATCACCTCGGCTACTCCATTTGTATAAATACTGCAGCGAAAAAAAAAGCATGGCTACCAAAACTCGAAGATAAGCAAGTACATAAAAAACGTATAGCAAACAGAACAAAAGAAAATAACAGTACGCTTGCGGGAGTTCACATTGCAATAGAACGTTCACACGCACACATTTCTATCCAAATTCTGCCCACAGTGTACGGACTAACACATCATTTAATGTACAGCAACATACAGCTGTTCATCACAAGCGTTTAACTAGTCCAGTGTCCACTAAGAAGTCTTTTAGGAAGGTGTTCGCCTTTTGCTGAAGAAGCTTTTCAGGCCGCGGCCCAAGAATTTTTTGCCGTCACTGGCATGTCGAAACTGGGTAGGCAAGGCTACGTATAGCATGACGCATGCTGACAATTTTTTTTTCTCAAATGCTGACTATGTCCGCAAAAGTGAATAGTGCTCACAAGGAGCCTGAAGAACGCGTGCAAGCCATGATCATATCGACAGCCAGTCGACTTCCTCTATGACCGAGTACTATCGCTATCTTTCATGTATTTTTTTTCCCCCGTAAACAAGACCGCCGCAGAGGATAAACTATCCTGATGACGTTTCGCAGCGCTGTACCACGTTATTCCCTCATTTGCACATTGCATACATTTCATTATTTAACCGGCCACGGTGGTCTAGTGGTTACGGTGCTCAGACCCAAAGGTCGCCGGATCGAATCCCGGCCGCAGCGGCCGCATTTTGGTGGAGGCGAAATGCTAGAGGCCCGTTTACTTAGATTTAAGTGCACGTTAAAGAACACCAGATGACCAAATTTTTAGAGCCCTCCACTACGGCGTCCCTTATAATCACGTTAAACCCCAACAATTATTATTTGTTTATTTAATGTTCATACTAAATGGTGTTCCCCACCCAGCTTCTCCGTTGTGTAAATGCCCGAGAAAATAAATAAATAAATAAATAAATAAATAAATAAATAAATAAATAAATAAATAAATAAATAAATAAATAAATAAATAAATAAACTAAAATTTCACCTCCTACGCCTGAAGACAAATTGCAAGCGTGGGATGCAATAGCGAAACACAACCAGCGAAAAAATAAGAACGTTCTAAACAAAATAATAAACGAGTACAAGCTGCCGCGTGTTGAACACGAGAGAACCGCTACGCAAATAGAACTTCGCGTGCGACGCACCTTGAAACATTTACCGTGCACATATACGCGCGAGCGTAGTGGGTGCATCAGACGGTCAAAGTAAGAAAATATACTAAAAAGAAGACAGAAAAGAAAAAAAAAGAAATACGAGAGCGCATGAACGCGGAAATAATCGTTTCGCGGGCTGGGAGGCTGCTGACGTTCCTCGTGTGCTTCGTTTCATGCGTGACAGAAAACAGATCAATAACTGTTTTGCGTGTTGACAACGTAAAAAAAAATGCCCACGACGTGAAACAAGCTCCGAACACCGGCGTATGCAACCCGTCAGACTTGCGCCGCTCTCCGAGAGAGGTGAACGCGCAGAATAATTACTACGCCGCTGTCGCACATCACCACCCGTCAACTTACACACACACACACACACACACACACACACACACACACACACACACACACACACACACACACACACACACACACACACACTATATATATATATATATATATATATATATATATATATATATATATATATATATATATAAAGCCTCAAAAAGGTCAGCGGCTGTAAAGTTTCACTTGAGTGAAAGGCTAGAGAAAATAGGTAGCTGCACGTTGTGTTTTAGCGGTAGAGGAGAGGGCCCGCGTTCTTTGCGTGCACCTAAAATTAGGTGCACAGGCGCTTTTTTTTTTTCATGTCGAAATCAATATGTGCGGAAATAGACACAAGCTCGCCTTCGACAACAGCATTTCACGACGATATTCCGGTGCGAGCTTAACATAATCGCTATAAACATATATGTAAATGGGGATACGTCCGGGTGCAGTAAATATAACAGAAGTCTGAGCTGAATGCGGAATGGCTCCTATAATGTACATCTAAACACCTCCACTCTCACATTATTTTGCAATACGTTCAAATACGCCATATAAGGAAACGAATGCTCAGAAAGTGAATAGGCCATTGTGATCACTTGTATTTAGGGCGCGGTTGGTCCATACACATGTGACGCCGGCTAGACTTCTCTAAAATATCAGCCATGTTCACAATACTCATAAGAGAAAGAATACGTCGAAAAAAAAAAAAACAAGAAAGAAACATATGAATGTTGGCGTAAACACCGCTTTCACGCACAAAATAAATATATATATGAAAACTAAGGTGCGTGCTATGAGCGCAATTGATCATGCACGAGAGAAGAGAACAAACGTTTTGTTGTATTTACTCAAATTATAGATATTCACTGCAACACGATGATCAGGAGCCCAAAGGCCGCAAAACGGATATTTAGCACGATTGTGCTAAAAGCAAGGTGAGACCGCTACGCTAAGAGTAAGAAGCAGCATTACTCTCACCTGAACTTTTTCTCGAAGCAGGTGGAGACTCTTATCGAAGGTCAACAAGCCGCAAGTCCAGTGAGACAGCTCCAAGCTACTTCAAGGTTCGACGTCCGGAAGAAGCGTCAACGGTGTCCACAATCCATTAGTTTACACGTAAGATGTCAAAGCAATTGTCGGTGGTTTTTTTTTTTTTGTTCTCTGCGCGTTTCCACAATGTACCTTTGTGCACCGAACTAAGTATCCAGCGTATTCACACGACGATGTGGTCGAGTACACACGAAGCACAAATATGCACAGAGATTTAACGGAACGTTTGCACGGAAGAAAAACGCCCAGAAACGCAGGGCGAAGCAATTCGAACACGCACACACAAACGCCGAGCTTTTTAGAGCTCTTTTTCAGTCTGATAACGTATAGAAGACACCAGAAGTACACAGGCCGAAGAAAACGAGATGTTTCAAGACAGAAGCCTCTGCTGTGTTCCGAGTGAATCCAGACAGAACGGAACGGCGAGGTTCTGCGCAAGTAGCGGCGAAGCACTGGCTCACGATGTCAGGAGCACAACTGTGGCGCTTTTCGCGTGCACACGATGCAACATTCACAAAGTAGTGACGTCCAATACACGCTCACAAAAACAGTCGATCAGCCAAAGGAATGCGCAGCTCACGGAATTGGGAGAATTTCATCGTTGGTTATATTATCAGAAGCAGACGTAATTTCTGACATTGACCCTTGACGTGACTGCAGTGACACTGACAGTAGTTTCTTTACTACTGCCTCTAATTAGAACTCAAGCTGTCCCGCGTGATCCCAATATTTAAAAGTAAATGACTAAACAAAGCACGCCAGTGAGAGTTTCTTTCAACTAAGCTGCAAAGTTGTGTCAGAATTAAGGGTTAATATTAAAGCTTTAGCCACGCACACGAGTAACAGGAACTTGAATAAAACAACTCGCTTCTCGCGAAAAACTTTCATATTTTACCTAACGCTATGGAGGCTCCGGAAATCGCGAATAACTTTACCACAAACATCGTTAAGCCAAGTATCCGAGGTCGGAACACAAAACAATACCGAGATTAACATCCACACCACAGTCCTTTTCTCGAAAACGCGCAGCCCGCGAGGCAAACTAATAAGGGGCTTTGTTATGCGGCACTCGCGATTTCGCGCAGTAGTACGCAGCGCAGGATGTTAATCTGTGTGACGTTAGAACGAAAGCGCTCGCCTCGCTCTGTGTAAAAACCGTAAAAGAGAGAAAAAAAGGCTGCCAAGTCGACGGGAAGAACAAAGCTTTGATTCGATCTTCGCTGCAGCCCTCCTTCGTTTATCCGCAGCGCGTAGCTTCACAGCAGCGCACACAAGAGGTGCACGAAAGCGAAGTTACGAGGGCTCGGAACGAAACGACGCCGTTTGCAAACGAGAGACGTGAATACGCGGCAGTTCTAGCGTCAGGAAATGAGCCGCAATCACCAGAGACCGGCGCGCCTGGAGAGATTTAGGAGTGGCGTTAAATTTCGCGAGCACTACATGCCGCATACAGATACAAGCTCGGGACGATTCTTACCTCTCTGCTCAAAGCGCATCGAGCGGGAATTGCAGAAACTTGTTTCGACATGATTGCATGCACAGGCGAGAGAATCAAGGTTTATGGTATAGATTACCGAAAAATCGACTTTTATACGATTGTAGATCAAACAATAAAGAACTGACAAAAAAAAAGAAAAAGAAATTGGCTGCTAAGCAACAGCAAAACTTGTCACGCCTATTCGGACAATCGACAGTTTCGTAAGGGAACGGTCGAGTCCAACCACACTGCGAACACGTTAAAAATAATATTACGTGAATTGTGCGAGATAAAGAACGTCACGCGAGCTGTGCTAAGCGTCACGGGCAAGAGAATTGACTTGATAAACAACCCCGTTAAAAAAAAAAAAGGCTCCACAAAACTCACACTACCACACAGTACAGCAAGTTTCTGACACAAGGTCCTCACTGTGAACCCTCGGAGCAAGCCACCGTTCAGACATCTTAGTCAACAAAGAGGGATGTATAAATGCCACCGTATCCTGTTCTCCTCACAGTGAGCAAAAATAAACGCATCCCGCCTAGATTGCACGTACTCTCACCTTTCGACTTTTACCACACGGATCACGCATCACAGAACGGACGAATCCAGCTTTCAAGTTTCACTTAAACAAGGAAGCATACAACCCACAAGTCATTCAACGCAAGGGCGTTGTCCCCTGTCACCAGCACACCCACAACTAAAGCTTCCGCGAGTCAGTCAACACCAAGCTCCGCAAACTTCAGTGAAACGAAAGCTTCGGCACACTTCACAGACAACTCACGTTCGCCAACACTTTCTCAATCAAAGGGTAAGTTTTCGAGCCAGAGTCGGCGAAAGTGAAGAAGTGATCGGGAACTTCATTCCACTAGGAAGAAGCGCGCACCGGTGTGTTGCCAAACGAAACACAAACGCACCAGTTTTGGGACGGCGCACATCAACACGAAGCGCACAGATACGCGCACAAATATTCCAGCGACGACTGCGATGAGTTTTTCCCGCGAACGAGTGACGGTCGGCGTCAGAGCGGCGAGATTTGTAGCGCCGTACCGAGAGGCGCGTCGTTGCACCGCGGCGCGCTAGCAGACGACGCTGGAAGAAGAAGCGAGGCTCGCATCCGCGCCGACTACGACAGCGCGTCGACGCTGGGGACCGGAAACCGGAAGTCCGGCTGGCAGCCACTCCGCTCCCTGGCGGTGTCTACGGAAAACGTTCCTCCGACGGCAGTCGAGAACCGGTGCACGAAAAGGCACCGCCGAATGACGGAAGAATTCGCTTCGCAGAACTTGCTCCGACAGAAAGCGAGAGAGATCCAAGGGAACAACACGACACGGAGTATCGTGGATGAAACTCCCTTTAACCAGGGTTGCATCACATTGCACAACACCTCCCACCACGACAGTAAAGTTTTTGCTCGTTTGTTTGCTTGCGACAGACAATAACAATAATTCTTGAGGTTATACGTCCCAAAACCGCGATATGATTTTGAAAGACCGGAAACTTCGAACACCTGGGGTTCTTTAACCTGCACTTAACTCTACGTACACGGCACTCTATAGCATTTCACCCCCACCGAAATGCGGCCGCCGTGGCCGGGATTCGATCCCGCGACCTTCGGTTAACCAGTCGAGCACCACAACCACTAGAACACCGTGACGGGTATGCGATAGGCTATCATGAATGTCTTCAATAAAGCTACAGTAATTATACTCAAGCATCTCAAGCTCATATGCCGACAAAATACCTGCATTTCAATGCAGTGCTTTCTCTCTTTCTCAATAAAATGCGCTCCGTGTACTCAATAAAAGTTTTTATTGAGTACACGGAGCAAGGCGAAGAACGTTATGAGTGCTCCCAAACTATCATGATGTCGCGTAGAAATATTTTTACAGCCTAGCCGTATACAACTCGGTCATTCGTAACTCCGCGAACAGTTACCTAGTCAACAGAAAATTATCATCATCATAAGCAGCCTTTACCTTACAAATTGGGGAAAAAAAGAACGACCATTACCACGCTGACTGAGCTCAAACTGCAGCTGGCGAGCTGTGCGAATTGGTTGACGCTGATTAGCTACGCTAAATAAGACATACAATCAAGAAACTGATTACCTGTCAATAAAGAAAGCGATGTCCATTAGTAGCAATGAGAACGGGTCTGTATTCGTGATTTAAAAACCCTGCGCTCGGGTAGCATTCCGGGATGCACAATTTAACAGCACGATTTGACCCTCCGCGGTGGTCTAGTGGTTTGGTGTTCGACTGCTTACCCGCAGATCGGGGGATCGAATCGCGACCACGGCGACCGCTATTCGATGGTGGCGGAATGCTAAAGGCCCATCTGCTTTGATTTAGGCGCACGTTAAAAAAAAAACCAGGTGGTCGAGGCTTCCGAAGCACTACACTACAGCGCCCCCCACAATGATATCGCGGACGATTTATCCACTACGAAGATCGCTCAAGCGATAAGAGAAAAAATAACAAGAATTTATTAGGTGAAATGCGTGTTCATCGCACGCATGCCTTGGCAAAAACGCAACACCAAAACAGAAGTGACGACCAACATCATCAAAAGGCACATAAAATACAGATATCGTGTCATTATGCATATTCGCGATGTGCGGGTGCGCTTTTTGCTTCAGCACTGAGTGTTGGAAGTCGCTTTGCGGTCAGCTTGGCCCTACAGTGGTTTCTGTTTTGTCTGATTCTTTCCAGAAGTTACGCTTTCCACTAAAAAACTAAAGATGCCGTACAATTCACCGCGCTCAAGCAAGTTCTTTAAAAAACCACGTCGCTTTTAGTGGCGTCGCCATTGCTTACAAAGCTGGTCCGTACAATTTATGAGCGGATGACGTCAAACTCTTGTTTTAATGAATAGGAGAGAAGTACACTAGCTTAGCTCCTTCTATCTTTCTTTCTACTTGGACTACGCATTCATCTTATCTCGTCGCGTAATAAAAAAAATATGGTTGGAAATGATCCAGCGTGCCAATTAAAAAAGCGAAATAAGGAGGGAAAGTACAGAAAACAATGGCGGGACGATTTAGTAGGCGACCATGCTCTGATTAAAAAAATCCGAGATTTCTGTCGGATGCAAGCCTTCAACTGGATCCTCCGTGGCACTGGCCGGCATCGGAGAAGTTGGTTTGGCTCTACTTCAGGGCAACTTTATAGCCACGCAGATAAGACAAAAAAAAAAAGAAAAAACTCAGAGAATCTTTTATGTATTCACCTAAGACAACCCGAAGGCGAAAGCCATCGTTTTTTTTCTTCTCATTCAATGCACTGATCCTCCGGCCCCAGAAAACTTTCTGCACCTAGGGTGGTTTTACACAGCCTCCTGGATCGGAGGCGTTGCAAGCTTTCTGCACCTCACATGCCTCGAGGGTCGGCCCACCTATGACCAGGCGACGATGTCACGTGATGACGTCGCAGTGTGACGTCACGTTATGCGACGTCACAAATTTTGGCGATCTTCGACGTCATGATGACGCAATATTGTGACGTCACCACGTTATAATTTCTTGCATCACCCGTGTTGACGCCGACGGTAACTTTTTGTGTTTGATGAGGCCTCGAAAGCTTTCGCCTAAAAAAAAAAAAAGAAGAAGAGTCTGAACAAACCACTTCAAGCTACGCACACACGACAAAGAAAGACCACGATACTAATGAGACGGCACAACCGCGTCCGGGGAGTTTCTTAAGCAAATTCGCTACCACGCACGACGCATTTCCATTATTACTACCGTTGTGCTTGTTCTAAATATACCTCATCGTCATATTCAGTACACCTCATCTTCGTCTTCGGACTACGGGGAACCACGTCAGGCACCCTGAGCAAACGCACCGCTTTCCCGCACCTTCAGGAATTCCCACAGAACATATAATGTGGCACATTTGGGAAACCTGCTTCGTAAATCAATTTCTGAATTTGTCGGCAGTGACGTATTACTTAACACGGTTATTAAAGAAATGAAAAATATATCCTTACGCTATCAAGAGGCCCATTTTCAAACACATCGTGAATAGTTCGACAAGGACGACGTAGCAGCCTTGCGTGAGCTCTAAGGTAGTTTATTCTGCGCTTGATAGTTCTGTTAGACAAAATTCTAGCATGTTGTTTCCACTTTTGAATTGCATATCTTTGTATACAACGACCACATCATTTATCTATTAACTACTGCAGGTGAAGACGTGTTACTTAACACGCTTTCGGAGATCATTATATACTCTTCGGAGAATCGTAGGAGGCGCGACTTCCTAAGAGAGACTTGCCATGTATCTTTGTAGAGAGAGAGAGAGAGAAGAAATAGTAGAGAAGGAAAGACAAGGAGGTTAACCAGTTTAGGGAAGCCGGTTTGCTACCCTACACAGTAATGTCACGTACCACGCAAGAGTGACCGACTGTGAGTCTATGTGTGTTGTGTCATGTGCTATCTTTCTCTCCCCTTCCTCTTCATCTTTAAATCTCCCCCACCCTTTTTGTAGTGGGTTATATATGTAGCAAGCCAGGACTCACTAAAAAGAATAACAGGTAATCCTTCCTTCGCTCTTTCTTTCTTTCTTTCTTTATTTCTTTCTTTCTTTCTTTCTTTCTTTCTTTCTTTCTTTCTTTCTTTCTTTCTTTCTTTCTTTCTTTCTTTCTTTCTTGAAGCGCAGGGAATTGAAAAGCATTGCAAACGGCATCTGTGCGAGCCTATATACGTGCATGTTTCCAAAATCACCAGCTTTTCCGAAAGCACCAGCCGAGCCTCCGGTGCAGCCGACAGGGACAGCTGCCCCTCGCCAAAGGTGGCGCTGGTGAAGGCACCTAAGAGGCACCTTTATAATTAATCCACTCAGCGGGAATGCTTCCGTTAGAACAACCCACTTCACTTCTAGTGCAAGCTAGCACTCCACGCTTAACAAAGTCAGGGCTTCCCTTTTAGCTATTGCGCGCCGATGAGCTTACTTCAGAAGGAGCTCCACGTATAATGCGATCTGACTCGATACTGCCGACGCTTTCAGGAAGGCATCCAAATTACGATCCTTTTGGGAGCCACGGTATCGATTAACACCGGAAGCTCTTGTCGCTGTCACGCATGCATATATTATACGCGCAAGTTAAATCATGTCCCTCTTCACCTGTGCAATCTCTAACGGCGCCACACAGTCATGAATTCTGGCATGTTCGTTTATACGTAAGTGTCCACACTACCGTGATGAAAACTACGCTAGACTCTCAATCATGTCCTGCGTTAAGTGCTACATATAAACAGGGCACATGACATTTTTCGTCTGGTTTCCTGCATATAGCTGGCACTTTATCCGGGACTTGATTAAGAGTGTATGCGACGAAACTCGTCTCCTGCACAAGCTAGAAAGTCAGAGCTGAAAGTGATCTTGTACGAGTATAAAATAGATTATTCATTATAGCAGCGCTCACGTTACGCTAGGTTCGCGATATAAAGTGTCCGTAGTACGCTAATGAGAAAATGTACAGTCGTGTCCAATTCTACGAGTACGGAACATGGTACAAGTCGAAGTAAGCGCAGTTTATAGCAGGGTAGCTAGACTGTAGAAAAGCGGCCGCTTTATACGGTGTTTTTCTTTTTAGACAATACAGATTTTTAATAAAAATCCTGACAGCCAGGCTCCTGTTGTTTTCGTACATGAACTCCATGTGGAGGCGGAAATACTTTTCTGCAGCTAAAATGACGTTGACGCAACTAATTAACAAAAACTTGTTAACTTTCTAATTATTGACTTGAGGACAGGTGTTCACATTACAAAGTTGTAGTGCGTTCCAATTTATGGTATACCTATTTTTTAGAAATCACAAAAGTTGCACGTAGTTTGAGATATTCATAATGGAATTTCAAGGGCGAAATCGAAACTGATCGAGCCCGGCGCGCACAAAACGCGGGGGAACACCGGAATGACAAGTGACAGGGATGTGATGAAATTAGAATGAAGGCGCGCCAAAGCAGACTCGGGTGAGAAAACTTGGCAAGTATTCTGAAATACACTAGTAGACAGGTTAATATTTGCGTGCGATGGGTGGTACCTACCTGTTTCTTGCTTAAACTATAAAGAGGCGCTAAAAACTATTTCGCCTGTCTGCAAGAAGACGCGCCGCAGCGGCCGCTCCGTTGTTTTATGCTTCCCAGACAAAGAAAAGGTTGATAATGCGGTTTTCTTTTGCACAGTTCGAAATAAGCAGATAAGCACCAAACACTACGCGCAAAAGTAAGGCGATGCGCGGGCACAAGTGAGATGACTTGCACCTTTTCTGCAAGAAAAAGAGTCCTTTGACTCTTTTCACTGAGTACTGACGCGCCACGTATATGACTCTCGTTAAGGAGACACGTGAACTCTCTTTGGTGGAGATCATTATACTCTCTTAGAAGAGTAGTGCAACTCAAAAAAGAGTTGCACTACTCTTTAAAAGAGTTGCACTACTCTTTAAAACGTGTCTCTTTAAAGAGAGTCATATACGTGACACGTCAGGACCCATTGAATAGAGAAACCCATACTGATCTGTTATTCTTAAGAGTTTATACTCCCCACCAACAAGCTCCCGATGGGCGAAAATGACGGTGCATAGGCGACAGATTGAGAACGATTAGACGGGCATCCCAAAATGACAGGGCGAGCGCGAAATGAGATGACGTATGACCACCGGCTAGGTTCAGCGGGACAAATCTAACACGACGTTCCGTTGTCAACCGTGGCGCTGATCCTCACTGCTGCGTGGGTGGAGTACACCCCTTTCACTCCTTCGTCACTCTCATCGCACCTCTGCAGCGAGATGACCACTCATTTTTCAAATTGACGTAGATGGCTGCCACGGGATCTAATAACGAAAACCCTATTACCGTGTTTTCACGTTTGGTGGAGGTGCGCGTACAAGACTTCGAGGACAAAATGCGCGCGGGCGGGCGGGGAAGGGGGGGAGACACGCGCTGTGGTTGGAGAAAAATTCACATACACACACACGCACGCACGCGCGCACACGCAACCAAACGAACGAGCACGCACACACGTACACACACAATGTCAGAGAGCAACGGTTGAAAGAAAAAGAAAAACAAGGGTTCCATGAGCAGCAATTAGGTAAATGGCCAGTGCCATGGAGGAAAGAAACAATGGACAGTGCCCACTCGCCTTGGCGTTGCTGACTGCAGCAGGCTGTCCATAACAAATAAATAAATAAATAAATAAATAAATAAATAAATAAATAAATAAATAAATAAATAAATAAATAAATAAATAAATAAATAAATAAAATCGTTAGTTTACATCGTCCACATCCAGATCGTTGTTTCTCTCTCATTTCTTTTCAGCGAACATTTTGATTTTACTCGTTCATTACGCTCTCTCAGTACTAGTGGCAGATGAGCAACATCGTAATTTTTTGCAGACTTGCAACGAATTAAGCGTAGTTAATCAATATAACAAAAATTGAAATTAAATTTGGCGATATTCAAGTAAATTGATTACTCTTTTACTCGCTATAGTGCTTCCTGTAATGGAAATACTTTTCGTAACAATGCATTAAATGTAGCAGGTTACATTACTGACGGGACAACAGGCAACACAAGTTTGAGCATTCGAACTTGGCAAGAACTAAAGTATAACGCCAGCGAAGAACGCAAGGCACCTTCCCATGTAGTGGGTCGCCCGCATCTAGTATTCATTAGTACTCAAGACCTCATCGAAGCTTACGTTTATACATAATTAGGAAAATTATTATTGTATTTACTGATACCATGAATACACATCATATAACGTACATTTCTCTCGTGAAGTAGAATAAACGTCATAGTTGCGCAGCTTGAACACTAATAAGGTATATACGCCTTAGATTTGGTCGACCATCTACATAGACTCAAACACCGAGGCTCTGCATTTGATTAAGGTTAACGCTGTGTCACGTGTTCACCAACCATTTTAAATGTTCTTGCTGCGTACGGGGCACGCCAGCCATGACGACATCAAAAACCTTAATCCTATGAGAAAGGTGTTGGTAACTAACTACACCACCACCTTTCATCCTTGAGCGCACATCAAGTAAGTTCGATGATGCTGTTTTTCCAAAATAAATAAATAAATAAAAAAGAAGTTTGAAAGTAACAACAAACCAACGAGGACAGATGAGCGACGAATTTTCGGAACAGCAGTACGTTACTATAAAAAATAAACAATGAAGGGCTTCAGAGGAAGCACTGAAATGCCTCAGATAGTTCATTCCATTTACTCATATTGTACAAGGTTAATAAAAGTCGAGAAGGGAGTAACGTAGCAGTACTCGATTACTTCTGAGTGATTCATCAATTACTTTCTGGGTGAAGTAATGAGGCCCGTACAATTATTACATCTTAAGGAAACAAATGAAATTGTTTAGCCATGTTATGCAGCGTACAGTAGCCTATTCCCAAGTTCATGAGGTCCGGGTTAACGTAACCGCTTGCTTCAACCACAGAATCGCCTACGTTGCACATTCAAGAAAATTCATTTTGTTTTCAACATTTATTTCTTCACGGCGATGATCGTCGTCCGTGACAGGGGGACGGTTTTGTCGTTGCGTCGACACAAAAACGCTTACGCATTTCATAACAAGAACAGGCAAGGGATTGACTAGACTAGAAAGTAGTCAAATCAACACAAATGTGAGCAATTTCGATCGTCGTCCTGTCATCTAATCAAACTTTCAGTACACCCACACACAGACGCAACAACTTGCGAACTCTCAGAAAGGTTCAAACTGAGAAAAAGAAGGTAAAGGCGCACTTCTTTTGCTACCGACAACGCCTGTCGAAGTCGCCGAAGACGAAGGAGCAGGGGGAAAAAAAATGCTGAAGTGACGCCAAACCGAGCGGATGACTTACACTCGGGCACGCGACGTCGTGGCAAAAGCACCAGCGATGCGAGCGAGCGTCGCAAACAAGGTTACGAACGCGCCCGTGCATCGGCTATTAAGACGGGGACCTTCGGATGGTAAGAAGGCAGCGCAATATGAGGCACCGGCGGTGATCAGCTTATATCTCCGCGAGCCGACCTCGCTGCGTAGTCAGAGGTGCAATAATCAGGCCTCGCGGCGGCAGGCAAGGGGGGAAAAGAGTGAAGAAGGAGTGGGGGTGACTTCTTTGTGCACGCTGGGTAGTATGCCAGCCGTGTCCCATAAAGCGACTGCAACGAAAAGCGTATCAACGAAAAGCGCACGAAGGACACAACGGAAAAAGTTAGACGGGAGGAGATCAGCGAAAAACCCGGGTAATAAGGAAAACGCAAAAAAGCAAAGAAAATCGAAGTAGATGGGGAAAGGGAAGGGGTGGATTGCGTGCGGAAATTGCCGTCATTCCTCGTCGTTCCACGAAGCACGAGGAGAGCCTGCGAAAAGCGGGAGCAGATGTAACATGCACGAACGCCTTGCCCTTTCTCCTTTCTTTTATCCCCAAGTTGCCCCACACTTTCACTCTCTCTCCCTACCTTTCCCCACGGACCACTCTCCCTCCTTTCCGCTCCTTTCCATTTCCTCAATCTTCGTCATGTCGGATTCCCGCTTTTCACTTACACGTGTAGCGCCGAGGAAAAAAAAGTGAAAGCCACCGTCACCTCGATCACCTTTTCCGCATCCAGGTTCGCTCCTTCAAGATTTTCCTTATCTTCCCTTCTTTTCTGTCTTTTTTTTTTCACGTACCGAAGGTTCCTGCGCACGGAGCCTGCTGCCTTGCGCATTCTGAATTTCTTCTTGCAACGCATCATTTCATCTGAAAAGCTTCGGTTACATTTTTTTCTTCCGCCGTTCAATAAAAATAAACGAAATCGATAGCGCGGCGTGCCCCACCGCTTCCTTAACAGAAATTCAAATCCACTGTGATGCGACCTTCGAAGAAGCGTGACACAAATAGACGACTGTAAGCGTTCTTATTTGGACGCAATTTGAAAAAAAGAAAGAAAAAAGAAAGAGGCAGCTAGACAGAAGAGGACTAGGAAATTGTGTTGTAGCGAATTCATCTCTCCGACTTGGTCGCCCCCATCCGCATATTCGACTTCAATGCAAGCGAACGCAACGAGGGAAACAAAGTGAAACGCTTTAGTAAAAAAAAAAAAACATATTCCATATGTTTACGCAGCGGATCTAATTTCACATTTCAGAGCGCTCGACAGCGCGTATGCAAAGATACAAATCTCTGCCGTCTCGATGAATAAGCCATAGATTCGTATCATTCCTCCCGGTCAACTTGACATTTGGTCGTTTGGATTTTTGACGTCAGCAATGGCGGTATACCTTTATTTTTGTCCTTCCTAAGGAAGCGTATGAGAGGCTAATAAAAGAACATTCGAGCGCAGCAAAAAAATAACTCAAGATGTTTGTAATAATATGAGTTAAAAAGTCTAATTATTCTGTTTTACGCAGAGTTGTTCTTAACGCGTTACAAGTAATCCATTACCCGTAATCAGTTACATTTTCTTGTAATTTTGTAATATAATCAATTACTTTTTCAAAGCTGTAATTTTCGGGGTAATTCACTTACATTTTCTTGAAACTGATTACCGGCAATCAGTTACATTTTTTACCCTAAACTCAAGTTGTAACCAGTCTTCTACGGCAGTTCTTGTCCCCAAAAATATGCGGTCGCAGGGACTCCCCGTCGTGTCATACGAGGGGTCCTTACAGAGCCTATTTTTTCACCTTTTCCTTACCCGAGCGCCAGCAACAGCGAAGCAACAGCAACAGCGAAGACATGAGCACTAGCATCGAAGCAATGTGCAACTACGAGTTGGTGCACAAGGTGTTCCTACGTTATAATACCGCCCTTCCCTCCAGCGCATGCATTGAGAGAGTGTCCAGAGTAGCAGCTGAACGCTTAACGAGGAAACGTGGAAGAATCAGCGACGACAACTTTGGAAAACAACTACCGTTGAAAGTTAACGTGTAACGCCATATCACAGAAGACACAGTAAGGCTTTCAGCCTTCGCGGAATCCTCCAGCCTTCTCTCAATCAAACAAGCCACAGTAGTTCGCTGTAGTTTGAGTAAACTTGTGTTATTGTGTTACGGCAATAAAGTTTTGAAGGAAAGTAACGCCAAAGTAATCGACTACATTTCTGTAATTGCTCAGCTTTTTTGGAGCTGTAATTGACCACTATAATCAATTATATTTTAACGGAAGTAATTGTAATAGTGATCGGTCGCTTATTTTCTGTAACGTGCACAAGTGTGGTTTTACGTACCAGAACGACTTCGTGATCATGAGCTACACCAAAGTGAGGGACTCCAGATTACTTTTTACTGCCCGGTGTTCTTTAATGTGCACGCAAATCAAAGCACACAAGCGTTTTACCTCTTGTATAAGAATAATATCTCGGGTTTTACATGCCAAAAGCCCGATATGATTATGAGGCACGCCGTAGTGGAGGCCTCCGGAAATTTTGAACATCTGGTTTTCTTTAACGTGCACTTACAGCGCACAGTACAAGGGCCTCTAGCATTTCTCCTAAATCGAAATGCGACCACCGCGGCAGGTATTAGAACCCGCGTCCTCGATCTTAGCAGCGCACTAGAGTCATAGAAGCCGGCGTAATTTTTGTTGGGTGTCTGTTACTGGGTCGTCAGAGATTGAGTACGAGGCAACATCAGTGCTTCAGTTTCACGAAACATGGAGCTGTGCGCACATGCCTAACTTTATTGATCTATTGTAAAGGAGCTAAAGGTTAGTTAAGACATTATGATTATTCGTTATTCATATGAAATGGGATATATGCAAGTGCTTTAAGCTTTTGATTTCGATTGAGCCAAATGAACAGCGCAGGAAGTAGACGACGATGACTAGATATATGCAAATAGAAAAGCTGTGGTAACAATTATAAAGAGGAACCATAATACAAAGCGACACATTCATTTCATTCAAGAAATACAATAAAGTTACTCAATAAACAAAAGCAGAGCACACGCATTCGAAGATATTGTAACGCGTTTCAAAATATTGAATGGCAAGCAGCCGTGGCCAAAATAGCAAGAAATTGCAACGCCATAACTCGTCTTTCCGAAAAAGAAAAAAAAAAATCTTTGTTGACCTTCTAGTAAGTTTTTAGGACCTTCAAGAGACCTTGCTGGAAAGTCAATAAACTTTCAACGCACATTTTTTGCAAGAAGCAAGCAAAAACATGACTAACTCTCCTCACAATTCTCTGTGTTTCTTTGATGAATGTAAAAAGTCACGACGCTGCAGCCATGCCGTTTTCCAAAGCAGTCGGCCATTCGGTTTTACAGCTCTCGAAAGAAGGCCTTCGGTGGCCCTTGGTGCACCGCTGTCCAGAGCACATGCGGCAAAAGCAATCATCTTAAGGACGGACCATTTATTGCGGCTGGGGACGAATCAACGTCAAACGGCAGCTCCGAAACCAATCGAAAACAAAAGAAAGACGTGGTTAACGGATCGCAACACAATAAACAAACATGACACATTTCTTAGGCTTTCTTATTAGCATAAACATACCAACGCAATAGAATCAAGAATTTTTCTTACAGACTGTGACTATCACATAGCGGGGCACTTTAGGTGGAGCTATGACGAAAAGTACAACGTCGGAAGAAAAGGAAATCAAGAATACAAGAAAAAAAACACCTGTGAGGGTCCCTTATGCATTCGGCTCAGACGGCTGGAAGGTGGGGCAACTTTACCGTGCACATTCATACACTACCGTTCCTCCGTGTGGATAAAGTTTTGTCATATCATAAAGTCAATCACAAAACTTACTGCAAATCCAGTCGTTTTTGATAACAATGATTTATCGCTTTCTCATCCCGAAAGCTCATCATTTGCATTCAGCTATACACAGTGCATAGACGAGCCTATAGGACTTATTTAATTGTTAACCGACTCCATTGCCCGCTCATGAAAAAAAAGGATCACAGTTTAACGTTCCTCCTTAACTTGAATGACAGGACAAAATACCGAAAGAAAAAAACAGTTGAGTTTTGCGAAACGAAGGGAAGTTTGGCAACGGTCTACTTTGTAATCCATGTCGCGGCGACAGCGAAGAGCCCACAAAAGGACGGACAGAATAAAAAAGACAAGCGCTGACTTTCGACTTGGATTTATTATGCAGGAATATGAAACAACGCACATAAAGATACGCGGGGACCCAAGAAATCATTCTTGATTTAGTGGGTCTGTCTCAACCGAAACGCGGACGGCGAGGGGTGCGACGACAGCTCAACCACCAGAATGAAACGAGGAACACGGGGTGACAAAAACTAGCAGAACTGGCTGGGCTATGACCAACGAACCGCACCTTGAAGCGATGCCACAAGCACTAAAGTGAAGCAGCGATTTGAAGAGCATTGCACCAGGATGAGATGCATGTGGCCGATAAAAAAAATAATACAAAACAATTGGGGCAGGTACGCACTACTGGAGCGAAGACTGAAGAAGCTGTGGCGTTGCCCTCCTCCTTTTGCCTCCTCCTCACCCTCATTCCCCTTTCCCACCCCTTGCTATACTATACTATACAAGACCGCACCTGAAGTAGCATGTAAGGCGAACAGCCTCCTATCGTCAAGTCGCCTTCTATCGTCTATGTCGCCTTCTATCGTCAAGCCGGACAAAACGGCGCCCATGTTTTGGGAGCGATGCAGAAGATGAAGAAGAGGACGAAAAGAGCGCGCACATGCTGGTTCATGGTGATGATAGTTTTCGGATTCAGCAGACACATTAGCCCGGCCTAAACAGCTCGGCCGCTTAAAACACTAAACAAACGACAGCCAAGAAAGAGGCGTGGTGAGAGGAGCGAAGAAAAGTGCGAGTGCGTCTTGAGAAACTGGCGTCCGCACCACTAAGCATGGATGCATTAATACTCAAGACGCCGGCATCCTCAATACGGCGCAGCGTTGTGAACGACGCGTGGCCAAAAGGCTGCAGCATCGAAGGCAGATCTCCTTCCGAATTCAGATCGCGAATGCGTCTCGGTAGCAGCGACTCCGTGAATGCTGCACAGTTTAGCGCGGCAGTACACACCGGACAACACCAAGATGCTGCCGGTCACACGCAAAGTGGAGGGAACGACGTTAGAACAAGAAACGCGTAAAAATGAAAAAAAAAAACATCAGCGTGTACGTATTTCTCTCGGAAGTTAATCGAACGAGATAGAAAAGAAGTGCCGTAAAGATGCGGTACGACGACGGCCGTACAAAGAAAGCAATAAATATCGGGCACAGAGAGGGGTGGCTGCTGAGAGAACCGGGGGGCGTGTCAGATACGTTCCAGAAAGCGAGAGCGGTCCGAGACGAAAGTTTCGGAGCACTGCGAAGCAAAAGATGGGTATGCCGGCTGGGGGAACTACACCGCACGAACCAACAGCGAGCTGAGCTCCAAAAAAAGGAGGCACGAACGAGCGGCGCAAACAAAAAGAGAAGGACTTCGCAGATCGCGGAGAAGAAAATAAACACAAAACGAACATGCCCCAAAAAAGGAAGGAGCGGTTAGATGGAATAGAGAGATGAAAGGAGTAGGGGAGGGAAGTGACATCTATACACTGCTCACGATGCCGCGTACAGCGCAACAACCGCCAGCGAGCGGCTGTCCAGTTCACAAGAGTGCAGAGAAATGGAGAAAAAAAGAAAGAAAAAAAAAGAAAAGAAGAAAGAAAGAGAGAAGAAGAATGCGGGCGGAAGAAGAGGACAGCGCAGTGGCCGAAAGTGCCTCGCTCTGACCGGAACATCGAAGTGACCTGGCAAAAAAAAAAAATAAATCAAACAAAAACAAACAAAAATAAAGCAGCAACGAAGGAGATACACCGAGAGGGATGGCATCTCGTCCGTTCGCGCCACCGACGGAGAAGTCCGTTATCCCAGCTCCCCTCTTACAGTTTGGACAGCCTGCGCGCCGACAGCCGGCTAGAGTTTCGTACAAGGATTATCAGAGAGAAATCTGGCGCCAGTGTCACTGACATCTGTCTACCCGGCAATTCATGCTAGAAACCAAGTGAAATGAAATACAGCATATAGTTTTTTTTTTATTCGCGTAATACTATAACTATTTCTGGTACCGCATCGCCTTCGCAGACCACTTGTGACGTAACAATATAACAAAGGGTAAAAATCAAAGGGCGGGGGGAATCAGTTCTGCGGAATCCGCCACCTCGCGGGATTCCACAGAACAGATTTGAAACAATATAACAATCAAACCTCTCAGAGCCACAGTAGCATTGCTTTTTTTTTTAGTTTGTCAATACAGTCGGCTACAACCTAAGAATAAATGTAAGCTCCACCCACGGCCGTCACTGTCCCACTCAGAGAGAACTTGCATAGATGCCCTATCCAATCGATTTTGCTCATTTCCGTGACGTGAAGCACCTTTGGCGTGGTTGAGGTAGGTGATTTTCCTATCACGTCGCTGGTTTTCGGTCGAAAAATGAACTTCCTGGCAAACTTCAGCAAAGATTCCGACATCCCTTCTCCACTGGTCCTGTGGAGCGGGTTGGGAATGATGAAACGGGAAACAGCGCGGTAAACGACGACAAAGAAGGAACACACACACCACACCACACGAAGCGCTGACTTACAACTGAAGTTTATTCGGGCGAAAAGTATATAAATACACTTTTAGGCGCACCCCGTCACAAACAAAATGACATAAACAAAGCATGAAAAAACACAGAGACACAAAAAACAGAAACCTTGGTCATCGCCACATGGTGCATCGTGACTGGAAGGCGTAAGCGGTTCAGTTGATACGGTTAGCCGATAAATACGAAATTTCTTTGTCAGATAGTAAAACAGATGGACTACTAACACACTTTTCTTTTAACAATGAAATGTGATGCGCTTCGATAATCTCTCTTGTCAATTGATTTTGGTTCCTAGCTAACACGTCACAATTCTCAAACTTAGGGCGACAACCACATTGCTTACAATGCTGTGTTTTTTCATGCTTTGTTTATGTCATTTTCTTTGTGACGGGGAGCGCCTAAAAGTGTATTTCTATACTTTTCGCCCGAATAAACTTCAGTTGTAAGTTAGCGCTTCGTGTGGTGTGGTGTGTGTGTTCCTTCTTTGTCGTCGTTTACCGCGCTGTTTCCCGTTTCATCATGCTTTACCAACTAGCCAACAAGTTGACCTTACTAGGGTTGGGAATCCTCCAAGCGTCTTAAGCTCCGCACCACAGCGGCATTGTAGCACCACTACGAAGCCCGCCTGTACCCATGGGAAACCGCTGGGTGGGCGGCCTGCACTGGGGTCGAACCCGGTACCTTCCGTATTGGAAGCTGACGCCCAAGCGTTTCGCCACTAGTGCGGTGACATCCCTTCTCGGGAGAACGCAACATTTTGAGAGCGGAGCTCTTTAAAGGGGTACTGACACAAAATTTCGCGGTTGAGATAGCCTGCTGGATCGATTCCCATGTACGTGCGTGTACCATCTGCGAAATATCGACAGCTAATAAAGCTTGGAAGGTATTTTATATGAATTTTGAAGTTCGCGAGCACGATCCAGCATTATAGGCCGTACCTGGTACACTGACACCCTCGGAGGTGACCCGAGGTGACCCCCCTACTTCTCCTACGTAACCGTTGCAGCCGGTACAAGTTATGATGACGTCGTAGCCGCCATTTCTGTTTTCACGCGCTTCCCGACGAATCGCTCCTCGCTAGAGGGTCAAACCTGAAGTGATTCGCCACGTCGAAAATTCCTTCCATCCCCGCCGCAAGAAAATCGTCGCCATCAGACGACGACAGACCGCGCGGAAAGGCGTCACTGTTCTGTGTGCTCACGTGACCAAGCGTTTCACTCGCTAGATGTTGATAGTTGCAACCGGCGGCTTGTCGTTGTTGGAGCTCTGTCAAACTGAAACTGAGGCTGTGTCGGTAATTAGGAGCTTGTAATTAATTATCTGTCGTGCGCTGCAGCAAAGGATGTGCCGTGTTATGACTAACAGGCCCCCAGCAACACATTGCAGCAAAAAAGCGCGGGGCGAAAATTTTTGTGTCAGGACTTCTTTATGCTTTTCGTTGCTCCGGGTAGAGCCAACAGGAATTATCATCATCACCATGAACCGGTACGCGCCGCGGTTCCTCCTCTTCAACTTCTGCTTCACTCCCACAAAACGTGCGCCGATTTGTCTGGTGTGGAATGAAATAACTGTGATGGGCGAGTCTGTCACGAGACTAAAAATCCCGTAACATCAGGTAACTAGTCATGGGACTAAAATCACGTAACATCCCGTAACAACTAGTTACATGACTAAAAATCCCGTAACGTATCGCATCTAGTCACGTGACTAAAAATACGTAACATCACGTAACTAGCCACATGACCAAAAATCACGTAGCATCACGTTACACAATGGATTCAAAATCATGTAACGTCACGCAACAACTACTCACATGACTGAAATCACGTAATATCCCGTAACAGCTAGTCCCATGACGTGTTCCCGCCAAAAACCACGTAACAGCTAGTGACTAAAATCAACGTGACTAAAATCAAGTAACATCACGTAACACTAGTCGCCTGACTAAAATCCCGTAACATCACGTAATTAGTTACGAGACATTTCCCTCCCAAACCCATGTAAAAGCTAGTCACGTAACATGTTCCTGCCAAAACCACGTGACACGTGCGTAGTGTGGGTAACTGACCGAAACCGGACAAGAATAGGCAAGTCCAGCCATACTTAGTACTAAAGTTGTACACTAGATCCGCTGGCGGTTCCAGCCTTGCGCCACTAGTGCGCAAGCTGCGCACATTTTTAAGTCGGGACGACGAACTTTTAATTATTAACATGCGTAGTGTTTACATTAGCAAAGAATAAGTACTTATACTAACAACGAAAACCACCTAGTATGACCATCATGCACATATGAATGGCAGGCACGCCGCAATCCTTGGGCGGAGCTTGTGTTTGTTGTGAAGTTGTAACCGACTGCAATAAAGAAATGTTGGGGTCTCACGTGCTGAAATCACGATATGATTATTAAGCACGGCGTAGTCGGAGTATAGGTATTAATTTCGATCTCGTGAGGTCCTTGAACGTGCTTCTAACTATAAGTACACGGGTGTCGTTGCACTTCATCGCTGTCGAAATGCTTCGGCCGAGAGTCGCACCCGCGTCCTCTAGCTTAGCAGCCGAGCACTTTGGCTGCTAGGCTTCCATGAAGGAATGTTAACTGCGTCCACATTTAGGGCAACAAAGCTTTCAGTGCTGCCCATATTGGTCGCTGGAGGTGCAAAAATGGTACTTCAACACGAAAACATAAGTCGCGTGATGCCGGAATCGCACCGTCAAATGTACTGCAAGTGAATCTCCATCGACGCACGGAGGGACAGCGTTACACAGGCTAGTCAAAGAGCTGCTTCGCATCTAAAGAACACAAACACAATAATTACATGAAATAACAAGAAACGCTCTCAACGAATTGTCACCATGCCGCAGGCGACAAGAATGCCTAAAATACCTTTACTATTCGCCATGAAACAAGAGGAATGGCTCATTGTTTGTTGGATTCATTAGGTTTCTGCTATTCGGCTGCATTCTGCTAGCACACGTCATGCTGGACCATTTTATTGACAAAGAGCGAATGTATAACAAAAAATTATTTTGTGACAGGAATAAACGCGATCAGCGGCGTCCGTGCGAAAACATGTCACTAAAATCGAAAACAACTGAAAGAAAAGCCGCTGTGCCCACTCTGAGATTGAAAACCTCGAAACGCAAGGTGTTGTCGTATGTTACGTCATATTTAAAAGCATTTCTGCGTACCACAGATTGCTACACATCTCTTCCTTCGGCAAGGAGTTGACTAGTGAAAAAGACACGTTCTTTCTCAGCACTGACGTCAAACCTCACTACAAACACTCACTTTACGGAATTCTATGTGCTCCACGTTCCCAGACAACGCGGAGCCAGAACTTGAACCTTCAGGCGATCAGCAATGTAGGCCGACAGACGATTTGTTTCGACGGAGAAAATTCTCTGGAACGCCGTGCTTTTGCCTGCTTGTATGTATGTATGTTTGTTTATTGTAGTACACTGTCCAACAAGCATGGTGAAACACCATAGGAATTGCGTGCACGTCATATTTGACGAGCGGCTAGGCGGTTGCACCACTGTTTTCGCGAAGTGCGAGTGCGCATGACATGCGCCTGGAATACTAAGGAAACCTGCCACCTCTTCATTCTCGCACGCGTTACTTGACATGGAATGGGAGCAAGAACGCGCAGAGACTGGAAGGGGCCTCTGGGCAGAGCGTACGGTAAACTTCCACCCGCCGCGGTGGTCTAGTGGTTATGGCGCTCGGGTGCTATCCCGAATGTCGCGGAATCTAATGCCGGCCGCGGCGACCGCATTTTCGGTGGAGGCGAAAATGCTTGAGACCCGTGTACTTAGATTTAGGTGCACGGTAAAGAACCCCAGCTGGTCGAAATTTCCGGAGCCCTCCAATACGGCGTCCTTCATAATCATACCGTGGTTTTGGAACGTTAATCTCCAACAATTATTATACGGTAAATTTTCGCCTCCGGCGATACCACCCGACTGGTTTCCAACTGGTTTCAAACTGGTTCCAACTGGTTTTATTATTCCGTGACTCCGATGACATTCTATACACTCGGCGTAACATGTGGCATACGTGACTATCAAGCAAGGAAACCAAAAAGACGTTAACAGGTTTATAACCAATAAATCGTTCAATCGACATACGCGGCCGGACCTTTGCTTGCCAAAGTCTGGCCGCGCATTTCCGATTCCTTGCTTGACAGTGCTAAGAAATGGCTTTTCTTGGTTGGGCACCGTAATGTTCGGCCACGAACAAGTAAGAGGTAAACGCATCGTAACAACTCCTACTCTGATATAGCTGCCGAAAATCATGTCAGTTCTCAGAGAAAAACGGGATAATAAGTTCGTGTTGAACAAGTTCGCAATGATGCGTAACTACACAATGAGTATTGTGACACTTCATGTCTTGAACAGCAGCCATCAGGAGCGGGAGGCAGTATTCGTTATTTCCGGCGTTCAGTTGAAAATTGCAGACGAGCGATCAAAGAACGTAGAAAGTCAGAGAGAGCAGCATATTTAAAAGCTGAACATGATTCTACGAAGCGCTAAACAAAACAAAATGGCTCAGTTCACCCGTGCTGTTGTTTATCTGGCACGCACCACGTGACCTAAATGTATATTTTGACTGTGCACGCAATAAGCTTTGAGTCGTGAGTCAGCGCTCGTGTCGTCTACTTCTTCGTCCTTCATCTGTGCCACGCTGCACATTCAACCAAATATTTGAGACACTAACTCGCCCAACTTGCAGTGTTAAAAACAAAAAAGCGCGCGGAATTTCAAAAGCAGGTTTTATTATCCTTATACTCAGAAAAAAAGAATAAACAAGAAGAATCGCATGACATGACGACATCACGCGAATGCTGAGTAAAGTCCGACGGCGGCCCGAAGGTCATGCCTCGACCTAACACATCTAGAGGTGGGCCACGAAGTGCGAGCAATCAGGGCTGGGCAGTTCGTGCCTCCACAAGCCTGAAGAAGTGAACGGCAAGGCTGAGTAGATTCGCGAGATTGAGAGCGAGCCCCGCCAAGGCGAGCATCGCCCGGGTCACCGCTGTTTATGCAGTGGAGCGAAACTTTCGGGCCCAGCGTTTTCAAACCGAGATCCGCGGCGGCAAAGTCCACGCAAGCCGGGAGCATCGGCAGCTCAAGTAGACGGGGCCGCATCCCGGAACGCGGCCGCGAACACCAGTCTGTGTTTTGCATACATTGGAACGGCTGCACCACCTTGCCATGATCCTGCTACTGGATGCACATCTTCGCGCCCCATTGTTCAGGGTAAAAGGGGGGTTGAAGGAGGTTTCGAAAAGAGGCTAAACGAGGCGAGCGAGGTTTAAAAAAAAAAGGAGGCAATACGTCTTCGTGGGTTTCGCAGAAGCGTGCGAGAACCAACTCCACGACTGGAAAAAACGGAAGCGCATCGCGAACCACTCCTTCATCTTTAGCGGCTTTCGCGAAAGAGCCACACGTAGGATGCAGCGTGGCTTCGCTTGACGGATGCAGAATGCATCTACGGGCGTATGCTATATGCGCAATTCTCTGGAAGCTCTGCGGTTCAAGTTTGAGCGCATCGAGTTGCGAAGAAGTCTGAAGTGAATATTTAAACTACGAAAGAAACTAAGCACGCGCATGAATTGTTTTGCTTCACTCACGTGCAATGCGACTGACTGTATGGGCAGTAACAATAATCGCGACAGCCGCAATAGCCACTCAGTTGTGATAGCAGCCCGTATTCACAAATACGCCTTACGCTAAACATTTACGTAGGGGAATATTACAGCCAATCACGATGTGGGACGTATCATTAGCGAGACCGGCTGACCAATGGGAAAGCGTACTTACAAAAGAAATCTTTTGTAAATTCGGCCCAGGATATGTATTGTGCTATCGTTGCCTAAACCCCTGTTAAATAGCGACGCTCGATTAACAAAACGAAAACAAGTGTTACCACAAATCATCAAATGTATATCCCAATTAAAAAAGACGCTATCACATGCCAAAATAAGCAACAGGACGAATTAAGGCGCTCACATGTTAGTAAAACTGGCGCGATTGGGCGAAGTTCCGTCATCATGTAATTAAGAATACTAGAACACGAAAACCTTGATGACAGAGGTGAACTACTCGAAGAAGCACGGAGCACATGCTTCCAAATTATTCACCTTATCCTCTAGCTCCGTTATTTCGCCTCCGTGACTTCTCCGTTACTAAAAAACCATGGGTGAGTATCCGCGGTGGCTTCAATGGCTTGGCAAGTGTAGAACACACACCCTGAGATAAGTATAGAATGCAATACACGGGTGACACTGAGAACAGCCAAAAGTTCCCTTCAAGATTCCTGAGTTCATACACCGCGGAGGTAGTTCCCAGAACGATGACGACATGGCCCCACAAAACTTCAAAACTTTCCTGGTCGTGCGAATGGAGGTCATTTCCAGCCTCTGTTTAGCCCGCTTGTGTGTGTACGACAGCAAAGAGAAATAGTTAAGACAGCAAACGCGTGCGCACTACGCTCGCAAGCAGAGCCGCGGCATAATGCGAAGGCTGCGGAACGGGCCGGCTTTTGGCTAATGAGAGTCCAAAATCAACGTATGCAGAACGAACGCCGGCAACACTGCCGGTGATATGGTGATTCATTTTAACAAAAAAACTGCCGCTTACACTGGCGCGGGTTTCCAATCGCCCTGTGTTTAAGGCCCGCGAGTCAAACCACCGCAGCAGACAGGCCGCATATTTCGGGCGGAAATAAAGTCGTCCGTCTCATCGGAAAACGTTGTAGCCGTTCCTTGCCTCACCCTTCATTTCCGTTTCCTCTCCCGACTCTGGACTTCCACCGTTTCCTCCTCTACCGCCGCGTCCCCGTCGCTTTCTTCCGTCGTCGATCATCGTCGTGAACAGCGACCGCCCAACTCCATCACCGTCTCTGGCCTGCATCTCTCTGTGCGAGACTCTATATCGTTGTTCCTGCCCTTGTGTCGCTTCCCGCTCCCTCGGCCCGTGGGCCATTTGTAAACTGCAAATGCGAGAACCGTGTTTTCCGAGTGGTTCAGCCGCGGTGCGCGCGATATTGCCTCCGGCGGCGTAGGAGACCATCATCGAAACCTTGTCTGCGTTTATGCGACGGGCTTCGGCCTCCTTGTTCACAAAATGGTTTCCAAACGAGCTCCCCGCTTGCGCGGTGCTCTTGCGCGGGGGAAGGCGAATTGCGCGCACACGTACGCGCAAGTGCGCACGCCCGCTCAGGGCGCGGTGGTTGATTCGCAATGGCTCCATTCGCCACGTGTCTCGAAAAGGGGAATGAAGCGCAGTGTCGTGTACTCGGAGGAAATGCATTTGCTAGCTATCAGCGCTTGCTGCTAGAGACGTAAAACAGTGCGTTGGCCACGTTGGAGCTCTGTCTCTGTATAGCCCGCCACGCGCAGATCTAGTTTTAAAGAGTTGCAGAAAGTAGTACCGCTTACTATCCACAACATCTCTCTCTCTCTCTCTCTCTTTGATTGTTATACGCTACGCCTACAGTAGATTACAGCCTGGGAATAAATACACACTCCGCCCCTAGAAATGCGGCATACTTGCCATTCATCTGTGCAGGAGAGCCATGATAGGTGGTTTCCGTTCTAACCGTGAGTACTTAAAGGCTGCTAACGTAAATGCTATACATATTAAGAATTAACAGTTCGACGTTCCTGCATGTGATGTCACTGACGGCTGAGCAGTGATGCCAAAATCTTTGCTGAAATTTGGCAGGAAGTTCAACTTTCCAACTGAAAACCAACGACACTAATATGTGTCTGTATAGCAAAGTGACCTAGATGAAATGCTTGACGTCACGGAAATAAGCAAATGCGATCGGATAGGGCGTCTATGTAAATTTCCTCTGGGTGGAACAGCCACGGCTGTGGGCGGAGCTCACATTTATTCATCGGTTGCAACACACGGTAGTGGCACTATCACTATAAACGCCAGCGTACTGCGTCCCGACTTGACCTTGTAGCGATGCTTTTTCAGTGGTCATTCATTGTAGCCGAATGTTAGCGCGAGGAGCCGAGATTCTCGTCCCTCGCTTTCCTACCCCGCTTACAGATCCAATTGAGCCTTCGACGCCTAACCGAGTGTGTTTCCGGGTTTGACGAAAGTGGCAAATGGGCTCAAGTAAACACGTAACTAACCTGCAGTCCCCGGTTGCGGTCAGCAAGACCTCAACCAGCAACGCAACACCTATCGCAACAAGATTTCCCGTAAACAGAGATTAGATGTGATGTGTAAAAGAGAGAAAAGGCCTAGATGTTCACTCCTGCAGCTGCAGGATTCTCCCACTTCCTCCTTCGGTACTCGTGCGGCATTCGATTAGACGTCTGAAGCTGGACACCGACGCCCGCTGAGCAGCTACTAAGTGCAGAGAAAAAAAGAAGTAAATCACCACCAAGCTTCGTGCATGGTTTAATAAGTGGTTGAACTTGGGAAACTGGTAACGTAGGTCCTGAACGCACAGGAGCAATTAAACGAGGCTTTCTAGCATCACCGACCTCGCTCGGTGATGCTAGAAAGATCAAGATTAAGGGGCTGTACCTCAAAGTGATAGTACAATTCGCGGAGTTTTACGTGCGCAAACAACGATATGATTATGAGGCAAGCCGTATTGGAGGTCTCCGGAAATTTCGACCACATGGAGTTTGTTAACGTGCACCTAAATCCATGTACACGGGCCTCTAGCACTTCGCCTCCACCGAAACTCGACCGACACGGCAGGTATCGAACCCGCGACTCTCGAGTCAGCAGCAAGAGCAGCGTATCCACTATACCACCGCGGCGGTATCCCATTAAGTCAAAAGGCTTATACAGGAAAAAACGATGCCAAGGAAGCAAAACGGGAGAGAGAAGAAAGGCAGGGATGTTAACCTGTTTCGAATAACCGGCATGTTCCCCTACAGAGGGAAAAGGGAGGGAGGAGGCTGCTGTGGTATCGATGAGACTTTGGAGGACAGTCGCAACACATCTTCTGCGACTGTCCTCGCATCGCTGTCCACAGACGATCACTCACAAGGGCTGTACCTCGCACTGACCACAGACCGATGTCGCTAGTAACCATCCTGGAATGTCGTCATGAAAAGCCATCGAGAATGAAGGCAACAAATGCATTACTGAAATTTTAAGGACGATAGACTTGGACGAGCAGCTGTAGACATAGTGATGCCGTATACACAAGACTGACGGACTGTTAAGTTGTGCGTGTTCCCTCTCTCTCTACTCTTCTAACTTTCATGCCAAATGACAAGAAGAAGCAAGAACTTCTGACGGGGTGATATCGGATCCACCGAATGGCGTATCGATTGACAAAAGACGACAGCAGTTCTACTCCTCCGCTGGATGAAGAATTTCTCAGCAAGGATCGATCCATTCTGCATCGTCCAGCGGCAGACCATCTTCACTCTATCTGTTCGCCAAACCCGTAGATCAGTTCCTTTTGTTCCTTGCCGTACATTTATTACGAAAAAAGAGAAGAAAAAAATAACACGCCCGTACCTCGCTATAGGAACCCATCGATGACAAAGGGGAAGCAATCAATCACTGGACCAAAGAACCGCCAGCCAGCAAAGGGCACACAGGAAGACGGCCCAATGCGTTTCTCTTGTAACGACCGCGTATGCTGCTGCAAAGGCTGGTATCCCCCGGTTCAAAGGTCGCAGGCGTATACGGTAGCGTTCGAATCGAGGGGAGCGCACCAGTACCATGACGGGAACGGAGGGGACCTATCGATGCGCCGAAACGCAATCTCGTATCCACTGCGACAGCGCTCGACGGTCACTCAATATACCGGTGGCAAAAAAAAAAAAAAGAGCAAGAGTGGGCCGACCTCACTTTCCTTTGAGCGGACAAAGTAACGATACGCAATCTCACACACTCAGATTAAGCACGTCGAGAGTTCTAACAGCCGGCACCACGCAACATCCTCCAAAAGAGGCTGCTTAGGCAGTTGCATGCGAGGGTTTTCTGGTCAGCCGCCGCCTCGTGCAACGATCGCGTGCCCCGTGATTGCCTTGTGGCAAAAGGAGTCCTCCACACTCGCCGCCTGGGCAACGAGCGGCAAAGGCTAACACTGCCAGGGATTACACGTACAGAGATACCCAACGAAGTGGACGGGGAAGCGCGTTCCGTCGCGGCTCGATTAGCAGAGCATCGAACGCGTCATTCGAAAGCTGTGGGCTCAGATCCCACCGGCGAAAAGGGTGATCTTTGTTCCACTTTAGTTTATTTCAGTTTACGTCATTATTACTACACTACACTCCAAAAGAAACCGATCAATGCCTACTATGCTTTCTCTGGCCTAATTGCCTGTTGCATTCATTTGGCTGCTCCGCGCGTCATTTAGGGGAAGAAAAGAAAGCGATAAATAAACCGACTGGTCAACCAGTTCTAGTAACATGCCGTATTCCCCGGGGTATACCACTATTTTCAGAGACACTAAAGAGAAAACCCAAATATTTTTTTCCCTCCTTGGACAATTATCCCTTCAAAATAACAACAGCACAACTCCTCGGGAGAAGACGCTTGCTTGGCGAAGAAAGGAGTAAAAAGAAAATGCAAGTGGCGACGTCACCTTGAAGTTCCCGCAGAAGCTGTGTCGTCAGAGATTTTGACGGCGTACGCTAGAACCTATACAGTTCTTAATCAGCAAAATGAAGTGTGCTGTCCTCTCAGCGGGCATGGATATAACTTACCAAGTTTCAGAAAGTGTCGACGACCCATTTTTGGCAAAATAGGTAAGACACAGTGAAGCCCGTGACGTCACGCAGACATACGTGCGCATAGATGTCGGCGCCAAATTGACAAATATGACCCTGACCTTCATTATTTCGTCTCTAAATAAATCTACGACGGTGAAATTAACGATGCTAGAGTTAGTGAACCTGTTAGTGAACCTATGTTTCGCGTTACTATCCATATCAAACCGGCTTATTCGATTGATTGTGGTTAGATTATTGTTACGGATTGTGGTTAGCAGATGGTTACGGTAACATTAGGCGCCATGTTTCGGGTACTTTTTTTTTCGTTGTCATCACTAGGAAAACAATGTCGCTTCTCCAGAAACCATGGATGAGGGAGCTGTATAAGGACATATGGCTCTTCTAATTCAACAGATGACGGTGTAGGAGACGAAAAATTACCGGTCGATTTCTTGGGAACGTGACGATATTGCGTCAACATTTGGCTAGGCGAATTCCATGTCCCATAAACTTTTACGTCCGGCAGCACGCGACGCTCTTGAAGCTTGGAACATTGACTCCGGCATCCAATGACGGGCTATACACCGAGCCTTGCCTCTACATGCGGATCATCATCATTATCATCATCATCCTGACCACGCCCACTGCAGGAGCAAGGGCCTCTCCCATGTTCCAACAATCAATCCGGTCCTGTGCTTGGTGCGGTCACGTACGTTATAGCCGCAAACTTCGTAATCTCCTGTGCCCACCTAATTTTCTGTCTCCCCCCTTCGCACGTTCGCCTACTCTTGAAATCCAGTCTGTTACTCTTAATGACCAGCAGTTATCTTGCCTACGTTCTACATGTCTAGCCCATGTGCATTTCTTCTTCTTGATTTCGACTAAGATGTCCTTAACACCCGTCTGCTCCCTGACCCACTCTACTCTCGTCTTGTCCCTTAATGTTACACCTATCATTTTCCTTTCCATTGCTCGCTGCATCGTCCACAGTTTAAGTTGAACCCTCTTTTTAAGCCTCCGGGTTTCTGCTCCGTAGGTGAGTACCGGTAAGATGCAGCTATTATATATCTTCCTCATAAGGGATAGATACATGCGGGTACAAACTGGCTAACGTTCTTGCCTCGCCAGGTACAAGACAGTACGCGTCCCAGAGCTGCGGCCAACACTGCTATTCGGAACGCGAGCATGATACTTCGCTGCCGGATTGGGCGCCCATCAGAATCTCGTTAGCAGTGATGACTACTTGCCTTTTATCCCTTCTTTCCGCGCTCTGGCCAAAGCAGTAGGAGAATAGGATAGAAAAGACGTGCGTTCTCTTTACGAAATACTAAATAAAAACTGTATCGCAAAAAAAAGAAAAAAGAACATTAAGGCAGCTTCAAACTATGGTTTGCCTATAGTGGTATCTAGCCTGAAGGAGGCGAGGAGTTGGGTGGCCTTCTTTGCTTCCATTTATTTTTCTCTTTCTTTCTTCACCACCTTCTTCCCTTTCCTCTCTTCTCTCGGTTTTTTCTGTCTTAATAGTCTCTGTTTGTTTTTTATCTCTATCTCTCATATATATATATATATATATATATATATATATATATATATATATATATATATATATATATATATATATATATATATATATCTGTTTTTCCTTTCTTTCTCTCTTCGTTCTATGCTATGTTTTCCTCTCTCCAATCTATCTTCTCTGTTCCTCACCCTCACTTCCCTTTCCCAACTTTCAGAGACACTAAAGAGAAAAACCGTACAACCTTGCTATAAACCTTGCTATACTATGCAATAAAAATCTATGTATTGCTCTGCTAGCGTACTTGAATAGCCGAGTGGTTACGTTGCACGCCTTCCGATCGTGGGTACGTGGGCTCGAATCCCGGCTCGTCAAAAATTTTTTTCGCCAAAACTTTTTTTCTTTTTCTTTCTGCCTCTTTCTTTCTCGCTCTCTGCACTTGTTCTCTCGCCCATCCGAGCTATTGCATCCCACGCCGGACAAACCGGCGCCACAGAGGAGTGAGCGCCGGGCGCACATGTTCGGGGAGGGACGCTGAAGATCAAGAAGAAAAATGGAGCGCACGCCGGCCGAGTTATTGGTACTGGAAATGCGAGCGCGTAACTTAAACAGGGACTTCGGAAGACAAGGACAAGCGCATGTCCTTGTATGCGCTTGCCCCTGTCTTCCGAAGTCCCTGTTTAAGTTACGCGCTCGTATTTCAAGTATCATGAATCGCCAACTCGCCCACTTGGCCATTTTAACGAGTTATTGGGTTGCACGCGCTAGAAACGCAGATGTCATTCATGATGACGACAGTTTATGCGAACGCGTAACGGCATAACGAAAAGGTTCACGGTTCCGCTGTAAAAGAACCACTTTAAAAACTGCGTACAGCGACGTCAAGTTTAGTGAATTAATGAATGAATAAACTTTATTAAAAAGTCCGGCAGTTTCCTTCGAGCGAGGCGGGGGGAAGAGGGGATTAACCCCTGTCTCGTCTCACCCTCCGTCGATGATGACGGCGTCAGGTGACGGCTCGAAATCCTTGGACCCGGGCGGCATCTTCGGCTTAGTGAAGCAACTAATTAAGTGCTACACAATGAAATGTGATGTGAGCAGCTTCATTTTTATCCCGTTGCACGTGTAACAGAATAAGATATTTATGAAGCTTTTTTCTTTATTTATTTGATGTCTACCGTTTTTTTGTTGCGTATTTATTATGTATCGTTATTTCCCCATCACTGAGCATGCGTTTCAACAGAAACTCACAAGCCCAACCCATTATGCATATCATATGCACCGCGCTGGTCGCAATTTTATCCACATGAAATGTTTACGTCTACATGCTGCCCGGTTCACAAGCTCTACCGCAATGTAAATATCGTTTTATGCAGATACCACGCCTAACCTAACCTAATTAACGTAACGATGTATGCATGTGTGCATTTCATATGCATAGAGTGTTCGTGCCGCCGACGCGGTTTTCACCTTACTAACAATTCCTATATGCAGCATGTAACAGTGCTGCCTGTTCAGGCCACGTAAGTACATCTGTAGACTCGGTTAACTACACAACTTGCACAAGTCAGCCCACACAAAACTGCGCAGCCGTTATTGGAACCATCTCCACCCTAATGACGCACTTAGCTAAACTTCAGTTTTAGGACTCGTGCGCCTTTAGTATCGGAAGTTTTGCTTCCATTCGTGCATAGCACCTGAGACAGGATAACATACACATTTTAACGCGACAGCGTTAAAGAGCTCGTTTCGCAGAAATTCCGCTGTCGATATCGTTGGCTGTGAGCGAAAAATCAGCGTTTTCTGTGATCGAAAAATCGAGATAGATGCAAATTAACAAAACAATAAAAATATTCTATTTGAGTGGGAATCGAACCCAGGCCTTCTGCTGGCCAGCTGGTGTTCTACCACATGGCCATGACAGTGCTTGAAACTGTTTCGGAAAAAAACCTGTAAACGAATGTGATGTAGTGCGAGGGGTCTCCTTGAAGGGACTGACAACCAATTTTTAGGGCACCTGCATTGGAAGGCTAACTGGTCAGAGTGTCTAGCCACGGAATGGTAACGTGGAAAACGCCGTGAAACATTTTTAATCATAATTTTTCTATCTGCGGCGAATATGAAGTCTCATACACATTTGACAACAGATGCTGCAAACAGTGAGCGCGAGAGCTGTTCGTGTTCGAGCGCGGCGGTTTACTGCGCATGCGGGCACTCCGCGCGCATGCGCCGCGGCTCTACATGGGCCACTGGCAGCCGCGAAGGCAGCGCCGCTTCTCACCATGCAACTCCTATTACCTCGTAGGCAACACAGAACAGAGCGGGGATGGATAATAATATACGTACTCTAACTTTGAGGACCAAATATTATGGCGCGCATGACAGCATCAGACTACGTACAGCAAAGTGACCGTCTTCATAATCCTGCTTCAAGGCTTTTCCGCTCGACTGCGCGACATACCGGTTTTTGTTACTTTTAAGCATGAATTAAAAATATAAATCCTACTCACAACGCGAAAAAGATGATAGAATCTGCCACTATATTTCACGGTCTTTTCATTTCTACCAGGATCTAATCACACGTTCTGTCCAGTTGTCCGTCCCTTTAACGCATCTAATATTGCGTGACCGAAGCCTACAATTCCACCAGGCGTCAAAACACATGAATTGCGCAACGAGTGGGTAGTTTAAAGGATTACCCATGACAAAACGCTCAGGCATAATTAAGTATCATCAGCAGCAACAGTATCAACAAAGTGGGTTACATGCGCGTGTTCCCTTGCACACGCGTAGTGGGTATTTACTACTTCGTCAATTGGCAAAAGGAAGATTAGGGCGTAGTGGGCACTTCGCAACTGTAGTTGCAGTATAGGCATTCTAGGATAGTTTGAAATGGCCAATTTACACGCGCACAGACATTGCTTTGAGACATAGCGCTGTGTTCTGTGTGTTCAATGTCCCGTTTTTTTTTTTCGCTGTCCTTCCGCCATGTTCACGAACCAACTAGCTCACGTAAGAAGCCTTGTGCTCTTCCATTTTTTTTGTAAAAAAAAACGAATAGTTTACTGCTCGGATATGATTTATTACCTACGCGACTCACATGACTTGACAAGCGCACAGAACTGGAGAGTTTTTAGTTGGGCTAAGCTCTCAGAACTAAAGCGGGAGATGAGGATTTAACCTGCGTCTCTGATTGGTTAGCATCACATCCTTTATCGTGCGGTGGCTCTCAACGATTGCGGCAGCTTGTAGCGAGGCGTTAAAATAAAGCCATCTTCAGCAAAGAAGAGTTCGCAACGCGATATGTTAAAGCGGAAAGACGGCTTGACGGCGCCATAATAGAACACAGAAAACTAGCTACACGAATTTAAATCCATTTTCGCCAATTGCTACGAGTAACCGCTGCAAAACTGATCGGCAGGCCACCATCTTCTATTCTGTTTGGACCGAGGCATTGTCCGGCTATTCGTGAAAGTGTAGGTTTTGTTCGGCACATAAATGCGCTGTTCAGTGCACACACGTCATTTTGACATACTGAGCCCTCGCGGCTTTTGTTTCGACGCGTGATGGGCAGGCAAATCAATCATTCGTGACCTAAAGCGACGTACTTATGGCGAGGACGATGCCGCATCAGATTAATTTATTTTCTTATGTTCTACTTAACCGTTCATAACTAGAAACTAAGCGATGGATCATTTTCGTCGCTTTTGTTGCATGGGCACGTGCAAGTGCTGTGGATATGGCCCAGAAAATCTGTCCGATCACGTAAAGGTCGTAAGGCATTCCGACTAGTTCTACGCTATTCCGCGCCTTCTGTATTGTAGCAAACGAGATTTTCCAAGCGCATTAAGCAGCAGGCGAACATGATTCGTTGCTATGTAAGTAGGTACATGATATAGACATATGAATGTGTGGTAAGAATACACACTTATCTGTCTGTACCCTCGCAAGCCCTCAGGTTCCAAGATAAAAGCAGTTCGAGACACGCGAACTACCATGGAGCGCTGTTTTCCTTCAAATATGAACAAAGCACCGACTAGCCCAACTTGCCATTTTGTTACATTTCGACTCTTTCTAGTTTATGTCCTATTTGACTGATTCCTTCAATCAGTAATGAGGTTCTAAAATTATAACGTTGCATTTAGGCGCGCTTAACATGAAGCTGTAAAACACATATAAATATTACTATACTCGTTGAAAACAAGAGCAGCCGTACACAGACGTTCGCTTCCACATAAACGTATAGGAACTACATAAATCGCGAGTGAAAACTAAATAATGCAGCGCTTTTCTATTGAACGTTTCGCGCTCATTATCTTTCGCTTCCTTCTTATCACCGGAAGTGCTCAAAATTCACCGCCTTTCATATCCAGGTCGCCGATTAGTTTGTTCCGTGAGGCTAAGAAAAGAAACGAGAAGACACGACTAAGGCGCGCGAGAGAAACTGAAGAACTGTTCATTATGCGGTGCGAACTTTTTGGCACACGGACACACACACGCGAGCAGGCACCTCATAAAAGACAAAATGCGCAGATGCTACGCGCTACTCCTCATACATAATTCAAAGGTAGAAGGACCGGAACACAATGTGGGCGCCGAGCGCTGACCACAGGAAACGCTCTTCGTACCGTGTTAATAAGATACGGCTGCCGACGCGGGTTTCTAGGCACAAAGGCAAAAGCGATCATTGAGGAGCTGGTGAAGAATGGAGAGATGAGACAGCTGCAACGTATAACAAATAAGGATGACGGTCAGAACAGCGAGGTGTTCACAGCTTGTTCCCCACTTTAGGTGAGAACGTTCTATGGCTTCCGCTAGCGAAAGCGAAACATAGAAGTTGCGATTAACCTAGCAGGAACTACAGTACTTAAGATAAAGACCAGTGTTCCGGTAGGAGTATTTGTTATCTTTCCGCGAGCACAAATGCGATTTAGTGAAACACAATTTACATAAGGAAAAGCTGTAAATCCTAGCCGATATTTTGTCTAGAATAGATAATTATATCCGCGTCAAATAGCTTACGTGGACACACACACACACACACACACACACACACACACACACACACACACACACACACACACACACACACACACACACACACACACACACACACACACACACAAGCGCGCCCGCGTGCGCGAGTGTTTGTGCGTGTGCGTACGTATGTGTGCGTGTGCGTGCGCGCGCTAGTGTACACTCGCTGAAGCTTATCTTGTCCCCACACTTATCATCATCCATCTTGTGTGTGATTTGTTGCTGCACGTCCTGTACTTCCGAATCACGAGCGGCACGTGCGCTATGAGCGTGACAGGACAACCGCGAACGTAGAGTTTTCATGAAAACATGCGCAAGAAATACTGGCACCAACTTCTTATACAGATTTAAAAATAATGAAAAAAAACCCAAAATACAAGGCTCATGAAAAATATTGCTTGGGAAGAAGATACGCCATGGAGGGCGTAAACATTTTCCTTTTTGTTAGATTTTAGTGTTATCCAGCGAATAAGCTACTGAACTGATTTTACTGCTTCTACGCCTTGAGTGTTTAGCAGCGCGCCGGTTCTCGCTCATGGAACACACGCACGCGAAGCGCGATTAGATGGAAAGAACCGAAACGCAATATAATAAAGCACAAACGAAAGATCAATTGCAGCTCAATCACGGCCATTTTGTCACCACAAAATTCACATCACGTCGGCGCACTCTTTATTGCTGCAATGACGTCCGCAGCGTTTAGCTATAATCCTCGCCTCGACAAAAAAACCACCCATTCCAATTACGCAACAATGAAAAACGGCTGCATAACAAAGAGCGCTGCAGCGGTGCGCTTTCCTGCAGGATTAGTACGGTGTCCGTGAGCCGCCTGAGAAAGACGCAGTCTCGGCGGGGAAAAAAGAAGAAACACCGAAAATATACGGCGACAGCGAGAGCGTCCCGAGCCGATGCAGGAAAACCGATACGTCACGCCCTATTGTGGGAGCATCCGACGGCCCGTTTAACCCGGCTTACGTCACGCCCCCTGTCCATCAATTAGCGGCTGTCGCTGCCTGGGTGAGAGTTTATAGGTCTGTACCTAGTAAGCAGTTGCGCAAAACGCACTACGTATACCGCCGCAGTGGTCGATGTGGTTAGAGCGTCCGCCTCCAATGCGGGAGGTACTCGGTTCGATTCCCAACGCACCCACCAGTTTATCTAATGGGCAATGACGCACCCTGGCTCGGCGCTCGGAGTTGTGGGTACTCATTTCTGTGAAGCTGGCATTTATATTTTTTCGCTTCCCCTGCCAAACTGACCGCGGAAATGCATTTTCCCGAATCCTATCACGACGAATCTAGCGTCTGTCGCGAGTCTAAAATGGCACAAGCACTGCTAACGGTTCTCTAAATGTAAAGCATTTTACCTGAGCGAATTGGAGATCAGGGCACGCCACATCTCATAACACAGGATGCACTTGTAGACATTGTGAAAATAAACCCGTGACCTCCTTACCTGCAAAGTGAACAAAAGAAGAAAGCATTACAATGCATAGTATGTAAAAAACACACCTGATTATAACACACAAAAAGCACTGAGAAAGAGAACTAAATTATATACGACATAGAATAACACAGAGGGTTAGCAGTGCCTCAGCATACATCTACTTCCCTGTTCAAAAGGAACTAGAACCGGGGAGCGGAAGACACATACAAAACACAAAGAAAGAATTACCGGGCTGCCTTATTCACTTAAGACGACTTGAAGACTAAAGCTTAATGACGTTCTAAACACGGCGCTTTGTTTTTTTTAGTCTTTTTTTTTTCACGCGAACGCCGTGATTTCGAAGTGAGCGCGCAGGTCGCGCGCCTCGAGCCACGGTATTTTTCGGTTTCCCCCTTACTATACCGTTTCGTGATCACGCCACATTTTCGCATAATGATGCACATAAGGCTTTAGCCTTAAAATACGAACAGGTTCACTCTTGACGGCACGGTTAAAACTTCCGCAATTGTTCCTGCCCAGCCCGTTTATATTGAAGTAGGTCAGGGAAAGAAGCGCAAACACACGAAAACTTGTAAATCACTATATTGCACGAGAAAGAGTCTCGGCTGTCGTTCCTAGTCCTTGTCAAACATGTCTAGACGTCACAACTTGATTAGGCCATACATAACTCATTTGTTAGCATTGTCGCGGGTAAGCCAAGCGAATTGCTTCGAACATCTGCACGTGTGTGCTAAACACTTTCATCGCGACACCTATTCGGCCGACGTTGAATAAGTACTTTGGAACTCCTGGATTCGAGATTCCCGCAATTCATGTGCATGTCCATCACGTTCTCAGCCCTCCATCTCACTTCTTATCTCCGCCTCCCTCCCATCACGACTCCCCCCCCCCCCCCCCACAGACACACACAAATTAAATAATTAAACTCTGAAATTTGACGTGCCAGAGCAATGATATAATTATAAAGCACGCCCTAGGGGACAACTCCAAATTAATTTTAGCCACCTGGGGTTCATTAAAGTGCACCTTAAAACTAACATACACAAGTGTTCTTGCATTTCGCCCCCATCGAGATGCGGCAGCCGTGTTCGGGAGTCGAACCCATATCCCATAGCTTAGGAGCGCAAAACCATAGCCGCTAAACTGTCATGGCGAGTCTTGAGATTTCCTCACGCTACTGTAATATTGACAGATTGATTGATTTGATTTCCTTGTTTATCGCAACGCATGTGATGGGATGCGAAGGAAAAAGCAATTTAAGGATCGCCGAAGAAAAAAAAACTCACAGGGACCCTTATGCATTCACGTAAGACGTCTCGAAGACGAATGTCATCGTATTTTTCTTCTGAGTCGATGTATTCATCCCGCCCCGCCACCCATCGAAAGCTTTTCCCACCTAACGTAGTTCTGCAGAGCCTCCGTGATCAGCCCACCTTGACCAAAAAAAGGAATTTATGTGGTGACGTCACTATGTGACGTCACGTTAAATGACGCCATGATGACATCTGTTTGTGTGTGTTATGTGTGTGCGTCATGGATTTCATGTGATGACGTCACAAACTTTGCCTGTCTGCGGCGTCATGATGACGTCAAATGGTGACGTTATCACGTGATGATTTTTTGCATTAATCGTGTTAACGCCGCCGACGGGAGACGCCGACACGGGACGCCGGTCAATCTTCGCGTTTGACGAGGCATCTGGGCTTTCGCCTTAATGAACAAAGCCAAACAAAGTTCCTGAGCTAACTGAGATAATCGATATACCTAAACTTGGCTAATAGTTATTCAGAGAACATTCAAAATAGATAAGCAACTCCCATTCACCATCAACGGCCCGGACAAAAAACAAAAACATTTCCAAACAATCTTGAGCAAACATCGCAGGTGCGCGTCTATAGTACAAGGAACAAGGCATAGTAGGAGTAGGCGGAGCGAAGAAAGTTTGCGAACGCGAACCTTGACGGATGGGGATCGAGCACGTCGGGAACTGCTGGGAAGGCGGTACTGTGGGAACTCAACCGCACCCCCCCCTCCCCGCCAAACGAAAATAAATAAATAAATAAACAAATGAGGGTGAGAACAACCTGAACACGCAAGGTTGATAGATTTAGGGCAACTTCACGCGTGGTTAGCCCCTGGAAAGTTAACATAAGAAGATTCAAACGCGGCTCTGCTGACTGACGAAACAATACGTGACTAATCGAACAAAACCTACAGCACTTGGTACGTTCACCAGAAATGACAAATGTTCAATCTTTAGCCCATTTTTATTTTCATTCAGTTTATAGTTTGCACGCTTGGATTCAACGAAGGAATAACTTCCTTTGTATCTTCATTGGCGCCCATATCTATCCACCTCGTATAACCAACCGTGACTAACAATATCGGGACCCTTGATAGTTATCGATATATATATATATATATATATATATATATATATATATATATATATATATATATATATATATATATATATATATATATACCGGGTGTCCCAGCTATCTTTAGCCAAGGGTTTAAAAATACAATATTAGAGGCAGGCGAGTGAAATCACTTGCAAATTACTGACAGTCACCTTGCGCACTACAGACAATTTTTTGTTTGGTAATTAACTAATTTGTTAATTATGAATATTTAATTAAATTGCTAAATATTGACTGTAGGCAAAAAATGCGGCTTGCAAAGTTCGAGGGCGTCTTCAGAAACCCCAATTGCATTATTTGCAATAAAGAAAGCCTCACTTATACCATTTTTTCCAAGCTGCAAAGAAAGCCCGCGAAATACAAAAAGAACCACGTGACTAGCGCATTCGCCCGCCGCGAGAATGCTGCCCTCAGCCGTGGTTTAAGAGAACGAAATCAGCTGCGGCCACGACCCGCCGGCTCCGTTGCAGCGGTAGGCTGATAAGTTGACGGTGGTTTCTTGGCCCGTGCTCGCTACAACTTGCACCGTCACGCGCGACAACTGGCTGACGCGGGCCAAAAAAAACCACCGTCGACTTATCGGCCTACCGTTGCAACGGAGTCGGCGAGTCGTGGTCGCAGCTGATTTCGTTCTCTCAAACCACGGCTGAGGGCAGCATTCTCGCGGCGGGCGAATGCGCTAGTCACGTGGTTCTTTTTGTATTTCGCGCGCTTTCTTTGCAGCTTGGAAAAAATGGTATACGTGAGACTTTCTTTATCGCAAATAATAGAATTGGGGTTTCTGAAGACGCCCTCGAACTTTGCAAGCCGCATTTCTTGCCTACAGTCAATATTTAGCAATTTAATTAAATAATCCTAATTAACAAATTAGTTAATTATCAAACAAAAAATTGTCTGTAATGCGCAAGGTGACTGTCAGTAATTTGCAAGTGATTTCACTCGCCTGCCTCTAATATTGTATTTTTAAACCCTTGGCTAAAGATAGCTGGGACACCCGGTATATATATATATATATATATATATATATATATATATATATATATCATGAAGCGCTGGCGCACGTACAACAACAAAATCACAGCATATACACGGGGTGAATGATGATGAGTGGGGCGAAGCTCCGGAAGAAGTCATCGGTAAACCGTGAAACTCTTCCGTGAAATTCGCCTAGTACATCATATAAAGAGTGTGAAACACCATGTATATATTAAACATCAAACTTTTATTGTACTGTTGCTTTACGTGGTCCCATCATTATCAGCGCTTTGTGATCGGTGAAATGCAGGGAAAGTGTCCGCTCCCGAGCGAAAGAGAAAGCGCGCCAAGAGCGAGCGCCTTGTCTGCCTCCATCCGGCGACTCCGAGCGAAAGAGAAAGCGCGCCAAGAGCGAGCGCCTTGTCTGCCTCCATCCGGCGACTCCAAGCGAAAGAGAAAGCGCCAAGAGCGAGCGCCTTGTCTGCCTCCATCCGGCGACTCCGAGCGAAAGAGAAAGCGCGCCAAGAGCGAGCGCCTTGTCTGCCTCCATCCGGCGACTCCGAGCGAAAGAGAAAGCGCGCCAAGAGCGAGCGCCTTGTCTGCCTCCATCCGGCGACTCCAAGCGAAAGAGAAAGCGCGCCAAGAGCGAGCGCCTTGTCTGCCTCCATCCGGCGACTCCAAGCGAAAGAGAAAGCGCCAAGAGCGAGCGCCTTGTCTGCCTCCATCCGGCGACTCCGAGCGAAAGAGAAAGCGCGCCAAGAGCGAGCGCCTTGTCTGCCTCCATCCGGCGACTCCGAGCGAAAGAGAAAGCGCGCCAAGAGCGAGCGCCTTGTCTGCCTCCATCCGGCGACTCCGAGCGAAAGAGAAAGCGCGCCAAGAGCGAGCGCCTTGTCTGCCTCCATCCGGCGACTCCGAGCGAAAGAGAAAGCGCGCCAAGAGCGAGCGCCTTGTCTGCCTCCATCCGGCGACTCCGAGCGAAAGAGAAAGCGCGCCAAGAGCGAGCGCCTTGTCTGCCTCCATCCGGCGACTCCGAGCGAAAGAGAAAGCGCGCCAAGAGCGAGCGCCTTGTCTGCCTCCATCCGGCGACTCCGAGCGAAAGAGAAAGCGCGCCAAGAGCGAGCGCCTTGTCTGCCTCCATCCGGCGACTCCGAGCGAAAGAGAAAGCGCGCCAAGAGCGAGCGCCTTGTCTGCCTCCATCCGGCGACTCCGAGCGAAAGAGAAAGCGCGCCAAGAGCGAGCGCCTTGTCTGCCTCCATCCGGCGACTCCGAGCGAAAGAGAAAGCGCGCCAAGAGCGAGCGCCTTGTCTGCCTCCATCCGGCGACTCCAAGCGAAAGAGAAAGCGCCAAGAGCGAGCGCCTTGTCTGCCTCCATCCGGCGACTCCGAGCGAAAGAGAAAGCGCGCCAAGAGCGAGCGCCTTGTCTGCCTCCATCCGGCGACTCCAAGCGAAAGAGAAAGCGCGCCAAGAGCGAGCGCCTTGTCTGCCTCCATCCGGCGACTCCGAGCGAAAGAGAAAGCGCGCCAAGAGCGAGCGCCTTGTCTGCCTCCATCCGGCGACTCCGAGCGAAAGAGAAAGCGCGCCAAGAGCGAGCGCCTTGTCTGCCTCCATCCGGCGACTCCGAGCGAAAGAGAAAGCGCGCCAAGAGCGAGCGCCTTGTCTGCCTCCATCCGGCGACTCCGAGCGAAAGAGAAAGCGCGCCAAGAGCGAGCGCCTTGTCTGCCTCCATCCGGCGACTCCAAGCGAAAGAGAAAGCGCGCCAAGAGCGAGCGCCTTTTACGATCGCAGGCATCCAATGATATCCGCCATTCGCATTATACAAGCGCCATCTGTCATCTTTAAACAGCAACTCTAAAAATACATGAAACGCCATCTAGTGAGCAATTTATTAAACTAAAGCTCTAAGAAATACATGAAACGTCATCTAGTGAGCAATTCATTAAACTAGAGCTGGCTACATACATACTACTACAGAGGAGGGAACGACTCACACCCTAAGGAGCTTCGCCCCTAAAAAGACAATTACATTTTTTTTTGTACGTTCGTGTCAGGGAGCCTCACAGTCTTGCGACGCGTCTAAGGTGCTGGAAGTAGCGCGTACATAATTACGTAGGCTCACCCCTTGTTCTCAAGCACGTTCATCTGACAGCTCGCTCAACGCGTCCACATCTAACACTCAAACACAGAGGGTTCAAGATCGCATCGGCAGCCGAGTAAATTTTGCGCACGCCTCCCGAAAAACGCTTTCAGAACACGTCACACACAGCCCGCCTGTGAAGGCGCGTCGAGGCACAGGAATAAACAGAATCCTGTCCCTCTTTCGTAAGCGGTGCGCAAATAACCTTACCGAGAAAACACGTACAAAACTTAAACCACAGAATACGTGTACCGAAGGATCCGACGCAACGCGCATGCAGAACTGCCTGGCGAACAAGCATTGATCCAATGTTTGACACCGCATCGGGAGACGCGTCCTTTTTCGAACATTTATTATTTGTATTCCTTCTCAAAGGATGGGCGTGTTTCAACGAATCAAAATTGAAACCTTCACATTCTGGAGTTGTCCGAATGAGACGTCAGCATCCTTCGGTGAGTTCAATGAACTCTGGGGTTTCAATCAAAGACACGAGCAAACACGGACGGACGAAAGGTTGCGACAGGCTGCCCAGCAGAAAGATTTCGAACGCCGATGACATCACCAGCCGCCGTAAACACAGAACAAGACGTACAACAACCGCAACAACAACAACAACAACAACAACAACAACAACAACAACGACAACAACAACAACAACAACACAATCACAACCACGCACGCGGGCACACAAACACAAACACATGTAGAATTAACGTAGACGTTAAATAAAGTTCGATGCCTTTCCGCCATATAAGGACCTAGCCAAATCTCTGCGTCGATTTAAAACAGTCGCAGGTGAAGGCCGCCTTTAAAATAGACGCACGAAACATCAGCGAAATAGTGCTCATGTTTCGTGCATGTCTTTTTCTCGCTGTTTCCGGTGCATGCTTGCAGCTTCGTGCAATGAAAGTCGAAAACGTTTAATCAACTAGCGCATTGTCAGGTTTTGCTTAAAGGGCCCGTAAACCACTGAGGTCAAAGACGAGACAGTGGTTTCATTCTCGCCTTCGCTATCCTTCCTACAGGTATTATCTCCTCCTCTTCATTTATTTCTTCATAAAACACGTGAGCAATGTCAGCACTAAGCGTTATAAGGCTATCAGTAGTTCGCGCTTTCTCGGTTACACGCTGTTCTCTCCGCCTGCGCAGTCGAAAACGCACAAAACGAAGTGAAATCAGTTGACCGCGCACGATAGTCATGCGAGACAAGGCAGAACGGGCGTGCGACTGCATGACAAAGCGGGGTCGGAGAATATGGATCGGTCGAAAGCTTATTTTGTGGTGACGTTACGAATGCCGGCGTCACGAAATGTGCCGAAAATACGGAAAACGCCACGAGAGAACAGCAATAATTTGCTGCGGTTTTAAGTTTTTAAAACCACGATACGATTATGAGGCACGCTGTAATGGGGGACCTCGCAGTAATTTTGACCACGTGGGGTTCTTTAACATGCGCCTAAATCTAAGCACATGGGTGTTCTTCGCATTCCACTCCCTATCGAAATGCGGGCGCCTTGGCCCGGAATCGCCAGGACAGAATAACACGCCCGTTCTTTGTATTTTCGGAGGTTGTTTAGATGCCCTTAAAACATCGCAATGAGCTACCGCCGCAATTGGGCCAATCTAAAACAGTGGCAGACACGGAATGGGAATTACACAATGTCAGAAGAGCTGATAAGGGACGACGGAAATGTATCAACCAAATGGCTCACCAAATGCTTTGTAGCGCATAGGAAGAAGAACGACACACCAGAGAAGGCGACCTGCGCAGGAACATGCGTGCGAACTGCAGGGGCCTAAGAAAGAACCAGACACACGGCGCCGCAGGCGTATACGATGCCCTCCTTAATCCCTGCCGTGTGTCGAGACGCCATTAGCCGGCCCGTGTGCCCGAGCTCGCTTGATTGACTTCGGCAAGCAACTCGCAGTTCGTCAGCGCGTAACCCGAAGAAAAGACGGCTGGGGATGAGGCTGGGAAGCAGTGGCGCCTTTGGGAGTAAGGATTATACACGCCAGATTTATGTTTGCTTCCGAAGGGGATTATATAATCCCCCCCCCCCCTCTTCCTTAAAGAAGAACAAGAAAACAGAAACTCGCTCCCAGCGTTATCGAGGCGGGAAAAACGACGCATCTATCTTGGTTGTTGTTGTGGTTTGTTTGTTTGTTTTGTTTTTTTGTCAACGTTGCCGCTTCTCCTTGTGACACTTCCTCAATTCCCGCAGGGTAACCTTTCAAAGCGGCCTCTCATGGGCTTCGTATTTCATACCACCCCGAAAAAAAAACTACAAAATAGACTGGACCCGACAGTACAGCTTTGATGAGACGAGCTACATCGGCTGCAAAAATAAAGGAAGGTCCGAGACTCACGAGATAGATTTAATAGGACGGTTTCGGCCTCTCGTGCGCAAGAAACTTTGAACATAGTGCAATACGATAAAAAAAAAGAAGAGAGAGAATATAAAAGGGGTCGCCGATAGAAAGCAGAAAGCAAAAAAATTCAAAGCGTGAGTCAATCGCACGGTACAATGACAAATACACAAACGAAACAAACGAACAAACAATAACAGGAAATGAACAGGTAAACACAACAAGATGGTTTACTTTCCATATGTATCACGGTCTGATATAGCACTGTCTGTATTACTTGTGTGTCCTTATCCCTCATTCGTGCCTAATTTATTTTTCCTGTCGTACAAGCTTTTCCGTCCTCTCTGTCCGCTTGTTTCTTTCTTTCTCTCTGTCTTCTTTTTTAATACTGGAAGCTCCTGGAAAGATACGGCCTTAAGCCCATCTGAGAAACTAGGCGTCTCCTTCTTTACAGCAGTAATGTTCCTTTTCTTTCCTACTGTCCCTCTGTCTTCCCTTGTTAGTATAATCATAACATCCGCACAACAAGCACCGACCAATCTATCAGCATTTTTAAGATACCAATACCTCCCCCCCCCTCAAAAAAAAAAAAAAAGAGAGAGAGAGAGAGAGAGAGAGAGAGAGAGATGGACGCTCATGCACGCTGCAAGAATGATGCGACCCTTGAGCAACACTGCTTCCCATGGAACGAAAGATCAGACAGTGCAAAGCTGTCTTGCTAAAAGCGTGCCCTGGAGTAGCCTCCACAACTGAAGCGTCAATTTATCATGGGTCCAATGCCAAAGAAAAATAAAAAGAAAACAAAAGAAAAAGAAAGGTAATTGGGCAACAGCGACCTTAGCCAAGACTACAAGCCATAGCACCAGGCACTAGTGAAACATTCCAGCTCCCTAATACCTTTGTAAGTTTGGAGAGTGATACAAACACACCGTGCGTTGTTCCTTGCGCACCTTTGTAAAGCATTTGCCAGAGAGCCTGTGCCTATCCTTTTTTTGTAATGAAATACCGAACGAGTTTATCGGCTCTGTTTCTGAAATCAATGGAAACCCTGACCAGAGGGTCTACTTTGAACACATACCCCCCCCCCCCCTCCCCCCCAAAAAAATCTAAAAAGAAAACTTATCTCTTTCATACGGCTGACTGATTCCGCGTACACCAACGGGATGCAAGAGGAACGCGCAAGAGAGGAGGCACGCCAGCTTGAACATACGTCCACCCTGAGTAACGACGTAGACAGACTAGGACGAAATTTCAAACTCGAATCGTAACTCAACTGAGTCCAAAGCCATGACGCAGGACAAACTTGCGCAAATATAGGCGAGCTCTCCAGGGGCAGCTTTCTTCTGCATCTCGTTTGGTCAGACCGATGAGCTGGGGAATGTAAACACCAAAAGAAAACCGAGCGCAGTGCCAGCAAGAGTTAGGTCGGAAGCAATGGCTGTTTGTCGAGAAAAGTGGAACGCAAGGAAAAATTATGAAAGCGCCGAGATCAAAAAAGATTGCCTGTCCTCCAATCATCTGCGCCGATATGTGAGAAAAAGTGAGACAGAGAAAGGCAGCGTGGTAGACACGGCTCAATTATCAGTAGACGTCTAATCCTACGCGGCCCGCCAAACTCACGCTACGTTATGGAGCGTCGCAAACGGCCTCCCCGACACCATAAAGCCCGATGAGTAAAGGGTGAAGGCGCAAGAGTCCGCTGCGCAGTGAAGTGCTGTCAATTGCATGCGATGAGCACTGTCTCGCGAAAAACCACGCATCATTGCAGAAAGCCACGCGTTGCATAAGTAAACGCGCCTCGCATGAGGAGATGAGGAGATGATGCCAGGTTGCCCGCCTTTTATTTTACTGCATATTCACCTCAAACTTTAAGACAGTTCTGGGAGGTGATGCATTTACTAGACAGTTGTGATTACCGATTGGTACGTTAGGAACGAGATAAAACTTTAATATATAAAACACCATTTGGAAGCGGAAGGCGACATCTCCGTGTGTGGGGAAACCACAACCATCCCCACATTTTTTTTTGTACATTTTTTTTCTTCACAGCACAGATGTGAAGGCGACGCGGTGCGGTAGGACGACGTGTTCACGACGCAGCCTGGATTTACTTGTCAACTCGCGGCATTTCAAGCACACTTCGCTAGTGATTTCCGTCATCCGGCGCATTGGGGCATTTCCATGTTTAGTTCACACGAAGAGTGCCTACTGTAAACAACCCAAATCGTTCCCACTTAATTGGTGAATTTCGAGAACCGCACACCCATGCTAGTTGAGGTAACGTCTCCTTCAAAGATAACTGACGCTATCTTAAACTGCTCAAACAGAGCAACATGAAGCTTACGGAATCATTATAGATTGACAATGAATGTTCTGACCGCAACAGTTAATGCGACCTTTATTAGGCCCCGAAGATACGGCGAAGCGCTATTTGGGGAATATATTCGCCACGCAACAATAATCGTTATCTACCTCGCCTATTGTCATTGCGTTATCCCCGCGGTCCCGGCAGTTCCCGGTCACGAACGGCGAGCGCCTTATCAGCGTGGCATAGCATTCTTGATAGGAAAGTGGCGACAGCCGGGTTTTGAAGAAACGAAACGTGAGCAAGCCAGATGACAATTATAGCTGTGCGGCAGAAACACTTCCCGACTACTCGAGTGAAGTCACAGATCACAGTCGAGACGAGTCCCCGTAACCGATGACGAAGAAAACCACTGATGACGTGGATGCCAACATACAAACGTGGATGCCACGGTGGCTTCATTTTCCACTGCACGGTCGTAGCGAGATAGGGCATAAAGTAAATACGTCGTCGACCGTGGTCCCCTAGGGGAACATACGCGCTCGGAAACGAGAGGCGAGCATGGCTAGCGTGGACGGTCGAATGAAAGGGCGGGTTGAAAGGGGACGACCGGGCACACGCTATGGCAGCCACGCTCTCAGGTCGCGTGCGGCCCTGACGTAAAGCGAGGACGTAGATAATAGAAGGTTCGCGGCAACGGACACCACGGTGCGCGCACGCTGCTAAGCCGGACGAGGCTGAAGAGGGCTGCGGGTCGCCGCTTCGTTAAAACGATGCCCACGGCACAAAACGTACCACCTGGAGCAGCAAAAGTACGCGGGCAGCCGACTCCATTACTTCTACCGCTAATCCATAAATTAGAGAAGGACTCGGGAAAGGCAAGTCTGGCGTCCAGGCACGCGACGTGCGTAAAGTTCGAAAAATGCTACGGCTAAATGAGAGCGTGGACTGGCCGTTCATTGCTACTTTCCCTAACATTCTTTTTTTTTAAGGTGGACGCCTTAGATGCCTCATCAAACGCGAAAATTGAGCGTCGGCGTCCTGCAGCGTTGGTGTCAACACGAGTGATGGAAAATATCATCACGTGACGACCTCACCGCAAGGCGTCATCATGACATCACAGATCAACGAAATTCGGGACGTTATCATGGCATCATTATGATGTCACTATGACGTCATCACATGAAATCGTCACGTGGTCAAAGGCGGGCCGATCACGGAGGCAGTGCAAAACAAAGTGTGGTGCAGAAAGCGTGCAATGCCTTCGATCCCGGAGGCAGTGCAGAACCACGCTATGTGCAGAAAGCTTTCGGAGAGGGGCGGGGCAGCATCAATACATCGACTGGGAAGAGAAAGAAGAAGGCTTTCGCCTTCGAGTCGTCTTAGTCGAATGCGTAAGAAACCCTAAGAGTTTTTCAATATTTTGCACATTTCGAGCTGCAGCTTCGCTTTCATTACGGTATTTTTCTCTCTACCCAAAACACTTTCCCTTTTATTTCATTCATCCACTCTCGGCTACCTATGCAAAAGATAGAGAGAAGCGCCACGTTACAAGAACTCATAAATGCAGGCGCACTTCATTAGCCCGGTACGCGGTTTTTGCCAGACGGAGCAGGGTTGGTTTAATGAGTTGGGAATAAAATAAACGGAGACCATGGCGTAACGCAACCACGAGGCTTACCGATAATGCTATTCAAGATAGCAAGTACAATACATTAGCGAACAAAGCTAATGGGAACGTAGCGCTCTTACGCAAAATGAGCTTTATAATTCAGGCGTGAATTATTGAATCCCCAAGCGAGAAGACTGCCAAAAATTAAGTGCAGTTGGCGGCTGTCTGGAAGCCGTTCATCATGCAATTACCTGTGATTAATAGTGCAGAGGAAGTTGATACAAAATAAGAAATGCACCCTTTCACTTCCGTCATTTCAGTCGCAATCGTGTCCTTAATAACGACAAACAGTGCGGTTATCTTTTTCTTTCAGTAAAATCGTTACAACAAACTTACTTCAATTAAATAACTTGTACGCGCCTACACTCCAATTATCACAGCCAAAAGAATGCTTATAGACGATATACGACGCTAGCAACTAAGTGCATACAAAGCCTCCAAACTATAAAATGTAAAAAAGGAAATTAAATCCAAACCCCCTTTAATTATCCAACATTAGCTGCTACACGTATCCTTCAGTGCCAGAAATGCACACTGTCTTGCGTTTAATTTTTCTTTCTCTCAACAGGTGTGTTGAGGTGTACTAGGGTGATTCCACGAGAGATCGAACATGCCTGTCCGGTCACATTTTTTGTTTTGCCTGGGTTTTTTATATGTTGTGTGGGCACATTCAAAGTGCACGGAACTGAAAATTTTATTTCCAAGAAATGCTCCCAGCGCGCCAAACAAATATTTGAAGGTGGCGGCGCATGCCGCCTGTATTTGCTCACTGCAATGTTTTCGGATTTCACGGCCGAATTTAGCGCGAACTATAAATGATGTGTCGAAAATTTCTTTTGCTGGTTTTAATACACATTACTGTGAATTACATCCATGCTTTTTTTATGCCGTCCTCAAAAAGAAGAAAATGTGAAAAAATGGCAAACACGGCCGAAATCAAAAAAGGGTCCTAAGTTTGAGGCCCCTTGGCGCCTTTACTATTTCGAACAGAAACTTGAAAACAGTGTCAACTATAGAAAAGTGACTTTGCAACATTTATACGGAAGATCATTTTCCTACGAGCAGCGCAAAAAAGGAAAAAAATAGTTAAAGAAGCGAGTTTTTTCAAAAAAGTACATTTTCAAAAAATAAAATAAAAAAAACTCCGGTCTCAATTTTGACGGCAATTTTTTATCGAAGAGCGCTTATGTCAATGAACACACGGTTTTAATATCATATGTCCTCATTTGCTTTGTTTACGAGATATAACTGGCCAAAATTACCCTTGCTGTGAGTGCTCACTTCAGGGCGACTGATGGTTGTTCATAGCTTGCATTGTGCGTAAATCGCAGTTTTAATTATTCTGCTGCAGCAAAACCTTGCTGTGGTGGCTTTTCGTCAAGAAAAATGTGTTCTCAGATTTTATTTGGTTCTACCGTGTGCGAAAGTGGGCTGCTGCCGCCCTCTAAAGGGTGATTCCACGAGAGATCGAACATGCCTGTCCGGTCAATATTTTTGTTTTGCCTGGGTTTTTTATATGTTATGTGGGCACATTCAAAGTGCACGGAACCCAAAATTTAATTTCCAAGAAATGCTCCCAGCGTGCCAAAAAAGTATTTGAACGTGGCGGCGCAGACCTCCTGTTTTTGTTCACTGCAATGTTTTGGGATTTCACGGCCGAATTTAACGCGAACTATAAACGATGTGTCGAAAATTTTCTTGTTGGTTTTAATACGCATTACTGTGAATTACATCCATGCTTTTTTCCAAGTATTTCAAGGAGCCTTTGCAACATTTATGCGGAAGATCGTTTTCCTACAGGCAGCGCGAAATAAGAAGAAAATAGTTAAAGAAGCGAGTTTTTTTCAAAAAAGTACATTTTCAAAAAATAAAACAACTCAGGCCTCAAATTTGACATTTTTTTTGTCGAAGAGCGCTTATGTCAGTGAAAACACCGTGTTAATATGTACGTCCTCATTTGCTTTGTTCACGAGATTTAACGGGCCAAAATTACCCTTGCTGTGTGTGCTCACTTCAGTGCGATCGATAGTTGTCATCAGCTTGCATTGCACCTAAATCTAGTTTTAATTATTTTCCTGCAGTAAAACTTTGCTCTGGTGTCTTGTCGTCAAGAAAAATGCATTCTAAAACTTTAATTGTGTCTAGCGTGTGTGGGGGTGGGCTGCTGCCGCTCTCTAAAGGCCGAACGTGTACGCAGTTTGCAGCTTACAACCTCAACTTACCCGCCAGTATTCGTTAATCAGAAGCACGCGAGACACCACGAACACATGGTTTAGGTCACTTTGTCAAAACTCTCCTTGCACACAGAATAAAGCATCTGTATGCAGCGAAGGCCAACTTAATCTGTAACTAAATGCCACAATCAGCAGGCGCGCTGTTATGCAGTTGTTTTCTCACTGCCTGCTTGCTTCCCTTCCATTACATGCGTTGTACGCTCTAACCATCTTCCCCATTCGACGCACATTGTGCCTAAACAACATTTGTAAAAAAGTTAGCTCAATGATTTCCGAGCCGTTTATTTCACTTCCCGCTATCACATGTTTTCGGCGTCGCAGATAACGTCTTCCTGTATCATCTCGACCTTTACCTCAGCGTTTCAGCAGCCAGAAAACGTGCGGTGCGGCATGATTAAGCCAGGAGTGGCCGAAGCTGCCCAATTTATGATGTTTCGTTGCCACTTTACTAAAGTGCTTTCCCACGTCGAGGACAGCAAAGGTCATTGGTGGCACCAGACGGACATTACCCTTAGTTTTGACAATGAGTGCGGCCTACAAATTAAACATTACAGCCCAAAGCGCTTAGACACCCTTAGTCATAAAATTTCAAACCGTAAGCAGTTCTGGAAAGGCATTCATGACAGCTGCGCAGATGTGAGATAATTTGTGCGGCGCCGTTCAGTATAAACGTTTCGGCTTGCTCTAGGTCTAGCTATTCACTACACGCGATGCGCGCGGCCCATGGCTACGTCCGATTGCTCTGTGCCGATTATTTATGCGTTCACAAAAGGAAGATTGCTGAGGAAAACGTTTTCGTTGCGCAATTTTTTTTCTTTGCTCTTTTTGTTGTTGCCTACCTCCAGAAGCTACTGTCATAGGCTGAGGATCTTCGCGACACCTGCGAGGTCTGCTTGCATTGCTTTAGGCTCCTCAAGGAAAACCTGTCTACATCTAACCGCGATGAGGTAGACCAGGCATTCCTTCAGGAAGAAGAAGCGGTTGATATCTTGAACAGGCGCGCCCATCTTTCCTCTGATGATATATAGGCGAGGTTGTAGGCTGCAAACTGTTTACACGTCAGCCGTTTAGAGGGCGGCAGCAGCCCGCTTTTGCACACGCTAGACACAAATAAAATCTGAGAACACATTTTTCTTGACGAAAAGCCACCAGAGCAAGGTTTTACTGCAGCAGAATAAATAAAACTGCGATTTACACACAATGCAAGCTATTAACAACCATCAGTCGCACTGAAGTGAGCACTCATAGCAAGGGTCATTTTGGCCAGTTATATCTCGTAAACAAAGCAAATGAGGACATATGATATTAAAACCGTGTGTTCATTGACATAAGCGCTCTTCGATAAAAAATTGCCGTCAAAATTGAGACCGGAGTTTTTTTTATTTTATTTTTTGAAAATGTACTTTTTTGAAAAAACTCGCTTCTTTACCTATTTTTTTCTTTTTTTGCGCTGCCCGTAGGAAAATGATCTTCCGTATAAATGTTGCAAAGGCTCTTTTCTATAGTTGACACTGTTTTCAAGTTTCTGTTCGAAATAGTAAAGGCGCCAAGGCGCCTCAAACTTAGGACCCTTTTTTGATTTCGGCCGTGTTTGCCATTTTTTCAAATTTTCTTCTTTTTGAGGACGGCATAAAAAAAGCATGGATGTAATTCACAGTAATGCGTGTTAAAACCAGCAAAAGAAATTTTCGACACATCATTTATAGTTCGCGCTAAATTCGGCCGTGAAATCCGAAAACATTGCAGTGAGCAAAAACAGGAGGCATGCGCCGCCACCTTCAAATATTTTTTTGGCGCGCTGGGAGCGTTTCTTGGAAATAAAATTTTCAGTTCCGTGCACTTTGAATGTGCCCACACAACATATAAAAAACCCAGGCAAAACAAAAAATGCGACCGGACAGGCATGTTCGATCTCTCGTGGAATCACCCAACTAGCGCTGTAGCCAGAAAACAATGTTACGTTTGAAAATACGAAAGGCAGTGCCTACTGCAGCCACACAGAAGCGAATCAAAAATCGTATAACACGCATTGACGACTTTAGTCCGCTTCTGTAAAAAGGGGGTTAGAAAACAACAGATAACAGGAAGATAAAGCTATCGTGGTCTTCTCTATTGCATCGGTTCTCCGGACAAAGGCCACACGTCATGACAATACGCATGTATAGAGGTGCATTCGTACATTTAACAGCACTCGTGAAAAGAGCGAGAGAATAAGGGAGAAATTAAGGAAGGAAAACAGGAGAGAGAGAGGGAGAGAGGACAGATAGGAATGTAAAATAGTTTAGAAACGGTATGCTAAACTGCACAGGGGTAAGGGAGGCAGAGATTGAAAAAGAGTATAGAAAGAAAGATAGAAAGAGTAGGGGAGAACACGCACACAACATTCCAGTCCATCAGTGTTTTGTAGGCTATGTGGCATCACTATCAGTTTGTAGCCGATCGCGCAAGTCTGTTGCCCTTAAAAATTTTAACAATGCCTTCGTTGCGTTAATTCTTGTTGGCTTTTCGACTTTTTTTTATTGTTGGGGTTTAACGCACCAAAACCACGATGTGATTATGAGGGACACCGTAGTGAAGGGCTCCGGAAATTTCGACCACCTTTTCAGGATGGAATTTCAGGATCGCATTCGGGGATATCCCCTAACGACATTGGTCTGCGGTCAAAGCGATCGAAAGCAATTGCAAATGATCGTCTCTGCAGAGCGTAGCGAGGAGAGTCGCAGAAGATGCATTGCAAAGTCTCCTAGACATCACAGACGTTACAAAAAGCGCTGAAGCCCATTCCTATCCGAAAAGAAAACGTCACCACCTGAACGCGTTGCTACGTTTTCAAATGTCAACTGAACTGCGCCGAGGAGGCCTCTCTGCTATACCGGTTATGGCGAAGACTACATTTCACAAAGCGGGCATACAAAAATGAAAACAAACCAGGGGCCTCAACAAAAGAAAGAGCGCCTTAAAAATCCCAATTAGAGAACACCATGCAGTCGCTCTGTAATGCGAGAACGGGAGCAAGAACACGAGTGAGAAACTTTTGCAGTTCGAGAAATATAATCAAGTTACAAGGAGGAAAAGAAAAACAAATCAGTTTAGACAAGAAGGGGGTATACAGATTTCTAGAGCTAAAACTAGCGAATGTGTTAGAAAATGGGGGTACTGCTAATTGCGACCCGAAAGAAAAACACACCAAGAGTGAGCACAATTCAGCCAAATCAACTAGTAAAAAAGAAAAAAAAAGTGGGAAGGATTTCCGACGACAAGGGAGGCAGCATTAAGGCTGCTAATCTCGGGCTGGACATTAATTAAAGTAGAGATTAACTGCCTCGTATCTCGAGAGCGACCGCGATCGTTAAGGATAACGGAAAGAAGATAACAGCACCGAGAAGCACCGCTTTAATTAATGAGTTCGTTTCGTGTCAGATCGAGCAAGAGAAAAGGCTCGCTCTTTTAGCTTGCGCAAAGCAAGGACCGAAAGTTTGTATTTTCTTCCCCCGAAGTTGTTTACAGAGCCTTTATATTTTAAGGCTAGAAGTTTAGTGTTTTGAACGATATTACTGATTCGAAGAAGTATAACTGGAAAGGCCTTCGCTTCGTTAAGAAGCGCACGATATGTTCTTACATGATTAAACAAGAAAAAAAAAAACTACACGAAAGCGCACAATCCCATCATTTCTCTCACGCGCACGCGTGATTGCAAGTGTATGAGTGCCTGTTGTGTTTTAGAGAGAGAAGAACGAGGCAGTGAAGCGAGGCATCGCGAATAAAACAACCCTTACAGAGCACGTTATTAGGTGGGGCCGACGGGATAAAACGATAAAACAAAGTTATTAAATCCATTCTTTGCGAGTTATATTTAGAGTTCACCGTATGCCGCAGGCACAATAAACGAGCGGGAGCGTCGCCGTCAAGCGTAAAAATGTCGTAGCACACGAATACGCCCGCTGAACGTAAAAGGAATCGGTACATAATAAAGCACTTCGTTTATACGGCTGCCTCGTAAAAACAGGAAAAAGAAAGGCCTGAAGCCGGGCTGTGTACTGCATAGGATATACGTACGTGCATCATGCAATTCTAAAGTCAGAAGTATGGCATGTTGTTCGGCTAGTTGAGCTTAGTGTGTGCGTGTTTCTATGCTCTTACGTGCTGTCTTCTTGGCGAAGTTTAAAGAATCTAAAATCAGCAGTGAAAATCTCAAGATCAGAGAGAGAGAGAGAGAGAACACGAACACTCAGTTAATTCGATGTTTATGAAAGCTTTCCCGGACATTATCTCCAGGAAGGTTACAAAAGTGAGCAGAAGTCTTTCCTACTCAGTGCTGTACACCAGCCAAATTGCCAGTCCATACCAAAGCATCATCGCTTATTCAATGAAAAGCATGAAGCCGCTGGAAATTCAACGATAACTGACAGAGGAAGAGTGAGAACTCTTTATTGAAATGCACAAAATTTAGCCGGCGTATAGAAATCCCTGACATGCTACTGTGCGTGGGGAAGAAAAGTGTGAAGAGCTTGGTCGCTTGCTCAGCTCCTCCCACTTTTGATTGATTGATTGATTGATTGATTGATTGATTGATTGATTGATTGATTGATTGATTGATTGATTGATTGATTGATTGATTGATTGATTGATTGATTGATTGAAAGGCACGCGTATCGTGAACAACTAATTCAATGCACACATTTCATGAGACATCGAAAAGGAAGACGCTCTCCTTGAGCTGGCGTCTATAATTCGAAAAGGAAGGGTCATTTTATCGGTGCGCTGCTCATCAGTTTTAGACCAAGTGCGTCAGATAGAGATAAGCCGAGGTGGTGAAGCTCCATAACAGAGGGAGTTAAAAGCGGCTGGGTAAGCGACCACTATGCACACATGCAAATATGCGCTATACCCCAGCTGTCAATCCGAGGATCCCCTGATGGTCCGTAAATGGTTACCACATCAGTCCCATTTATGCGGCCTCGATAATGCTGTAGAGATTTTAGCGGATGAAAAAAAAATAAAGATAAAACAGCCGCGTCGCCAGACAGCCATTTTTCACGGGGAAACGAGGTACGGAGCGACGCTAATGCGGGAATCCGCGGAAGAATGGAGAAAGACGAGCAGGAATAGGACTAAATGAATGGCATCCGCATATCGCGGAGGCAGCATTAGTGTACTACGCTTCACGCAATAACGTGCAGCGTGTGCAAGACTACGACGAACGCCAGCACATTGTGGACGTAACGCACGACCATGGTCTCACGTAAGGAGCATCGTTACGCGACTGTCGTCGAACGACGATAGTCGTCCTCGATAAGATACAGAAGCCGCACCAACTCACAAGTCACCCTCTTTTCATGATGGGGAGAGATCCAACCTTTTATTAGCATACATCCCATCTCTGCGTGCACACGGTGCATCGTTTTCGCGAGGTAGAGCTTAGCGTAGTGGCAGCTGCGATTGCAGTCGCCTCTGCGCGGCACATTCTCGTTCAGGCATACAGTCGCTGCCATTTGTCACAGGGACGCATAAAAAAGGCAGGGTAGAGAGCCGCCTAGAAATGCACCGAGCTGCGGCAAAATAAACATCTTCACTATCCATATGCATCTATCTCATCTTCATGAGAACGCAGAGAATAAGAAGGAAAGAAATACAATTTGGCGTGATTACGGAAGGGCCATATACGTTGGACGTGATTCGAAGAGATACTTTTTTTCTCACTCCTAGGTATATACGCTTATCTATGACAACCTGAAGACCATCATTTGCAGAGGTATTCAACAAAACGTGATTACGACGGCGAATGGCGCCATGGGATGAATAAGGAAAATACAAAATCCAGAAAGAAACAGTAAAATAGCTTCTCGATACCTTCTAGGGAGGACGGCTTTCGGTTATTACGATTCGTGAACGAGATTTGCACTCCTCGATTCGGAGGCAACTTAATGAAGATACATTCGCGCACTCTGAACGACAATTGTCCGAATTCATCAGATGAACAACGGTAGCCTACCTGTATTCATGTTTCTCATGCAATGGAGATCAGTCAACCACGTGTGTTCGCAGGCAAAAACAACCTCTCACTGTCTATACTTAAAGGGACCGACAACCAACTTTTGTTGTGCCCGTTTTCTTTAGTGCAATGGGAAGCTTACCGGTCAGAGCTTCTAATCCCGGAGTGGTAAAGCGGAGAAAGCCGTAAAACATTTGTAATCAGAGTTTTTCGATCTGCAGCGATTATGCAGTCTTAATATCACATGCTGCAAACAGTGAGAGGTGAGCGCGATAGCGATTATACGCCAGCAGTGGTGACAAATTATGCCCTAAGTATGAAAAGGCAATGTTACATTTGCAAAGCCTGCGGTGCCGCGACTACTGCTTTCTAGCCTATTAAATTATTTTACAATAGTTATAGCGTTTTTCTGGGGCTTCTTATAGAAGTACTTTGGCCGTACACAGGTCGCTTTATCACATTTTAGTCAAGCCAAGCTAAGCCTTCGAAAACGAAACATGTGGTAGGATACACCAGCAGTGCTGTTCATGATGTGGTAGCAATCCTCCACAGAACAGTAAGTCGATGGCATTTTGCGAGCAGCAGCGCAAACTCGCGTGCTACTCTTCAAAAGTCCGATACGACGAGAGCAGACGAGAGTCGTGCTACGCGGGAAACGCAGCCGGACGCCGCGCGCATGCGCCGCAGCCTCCGTTTCACTGGAAGCCACGAAAGCAGCGCCGCATCTCATGCTTTACTTCTTTTACCTTAGAAACAAACGGGAATTGACAATAACATACACATTCAAATTTTCAGCCCTCGTTCTGGTGCGTGTAAAAGCATTAGACTACGTACAACAAAGTGCTTAAGACTGCATACGTCTGGTTCATGGCGCTCGCGCTAGGCTGCGCGACATACCGGTTTTTGTTACTTTTAAACGCGATTTAAAAATATAAATCCTACTCAGATCGCGAAAAGTATTCTGGAATCTGTCCCTATAATTGACGGCCTTTTCATTTCCACCAGGATCTAATCACCGGTTCTAGCCAGTTGTCGGTCCCTTTAAAAGAACACGGGCCTATTTCAAATTTTCATTATCAATTGGAAGTTGCAAGCTGTTGTATAGGGAAGGCTTTACAGAGCGAATTTTACAAATCGGTTCTTTATTAAGCGCACGGTATACGCTAGCATACAGTTTGCTGAGATATGGTGTCACAAATTCCACCTTTTTGTTCAGAGCGCCGAAAAATATGAGTTTATAATTTACTTAGAAACACACTGTAAAGTGTTGCTTATGGTAGTAGGTTGCATTCCCATAATATTTTTCATGAATTAAGGTTTTCCATGTTCCGGGAGTTCTTTACTAGGACTTACTCTGTGACACAACTGGAGTGATGATTTCAAAGTGCATCTATGTTGCTCGTCGGTTGCTGAGAGAAAAACAGCGTTTTACTCTACCCAGGTCTTCAACCAGAAATGGGGAGGCGAGAAGAAGTGCATACATTCCTAACATTTTAACAGTGAGCTGTTTCAGCTCGGAGAAGCTCCGTAAGTCGCGAAAAAAGAATTATCATCATCATCATGAGCCGGCTCGCGCTCTCTTCGTCGTCTTCTTCATCTTCTGTTGCACTCCCAGAAGACGTGCTCCAATTTGTTCGGCATGGAATGCAATAACTCTGATGGGCGAGAGAACGAGTGCAGAGAGAGAGAAGGAAGAAAGACAGAAAAAGATACAAATAGAAAATGAATTGACACAAAGAAGATACAGAAAAAATAGAGAGTAATACAGAATGAGAAAGAGAGAATCAAAGAAAGAGAGAGAAAGAAAGAGATACAAAGAAAGATGTAGCGACAATAAAAGAAAAAAGAAAGAAAGAAAGAGAAAGAAAGAAGAAAGAAAGGAAAGAAAAAGGAAAAAAGAAGAAGACAAGAAAGAAGAAAACTAATAAATAAGGAAGAAAGAAAGAAGACATAAAGAAGGAAAGAAATAAAGAAAGGAAAAGAAAGAAGAAAGAAAGAAAAAAGAAAAAAGAAAAAGAAAGAAAGAAGGAAAGAGAGAAAGAAGAAAGAAAGAAGGAAACAGAAAGAAAGAAAGAAAGAAGGAAAGAAAGAAAGAAAGAAGAAGAATGAAAGAAGAAAGAAGGAAAGAAAGAAAGAAAGAAAGAAGGAAAGAAAGAAAGAAAGAAAGAAAGAAAGAAGGAAAGAAGAAAGAAAGAAAGAAGAGGAAAGAAAGAATAAAAGATAAGTAAGAAAATAAAGAAAGAAAGAAAGAAGAATAAGGAAGGAAAGAAAGAAAGAAGAAAATAAAGAAAGAAGGAAGGAAAGGAAAAAAGAAAGAAAGAAAGAAAGAAAGAAAAATGAAAGAAAGAAGAAATAAAGAAAGAAAGAAAGAAGAAAGGAAAGAAAGAAAGAAGAAAGAAAGAAAGAAAGAAAGAAAGAAAGAAAGAAAGAAAGAAGGAAGGAAAGAAAAGAAAGAAAGAAGAAAGAAAGAAAGAAAGAAAGAAAGAAAGAAAGAAAGAAAGAAGAAGAAGGAAGAAAGAAAGAAAGAAAGAAGGAAGAAAGAAGAAAGAAGAAAGAAAGAAAGAAGAAAAGAAAGAAAGAAAGAAGAAGAAAGAAAGAAAGAAAAAGAAAGAAAGAAGAAAGAAGAAAGAAAGAAAGAAAGAAAGAAGAAAGAAAGAAAAAGAAAGAAAGAAGGAAAGAAAGAAAAGAAAGAAAGAAAGAAAGGAAGAAAGAAAGAAGAAAGAAAGAAAGAAAGAAAGAAAGAAGGAAAGAAAGAAAGAAAGAAAGAAGAAGGAAAGAAAGAAGAAAGAAAGAAAGAAAGAAAGAAGAAAGAAAGAAGAAAGAAAGAAGAAAGAAAGAAAAAGGAAGGAAGAAGGAAAGAAAAAGAAAGAAAGAAAAGAAAAAGAAAGAAAGAAAGGAAGGAAAAGAAAGAAAGAAAGAAAGAAAGAAAGAAGAAAAAAGAAAAAAGAAAAAGAAAGAAGAAAGAAAGAAGGAAAGAAGAAAGAAAGAAAGAAAGAAAGAAAGAAAGAAAGAAAGGAAGAAGAAAGAAAGAAAGAAGAAAGAAAGAAAGAAGGAAGAAAAGAAAGAAAGAAAGAAAGAAAGAAAGAAGAAGAAGGAAAGAAAGAAAGAAAGAAAGAAAGAAAGAAAGAAAGAAGAAAGAAAGAAAGAAAGAAAGAAAGAAAGAAAGAAAGAAAGAAAGAAAGAAGGAAGAAGAAAGAAAGAAGAAAGAAAGAAAGAAAGAAAGAAAGAAAGAAGGAAAAAGAAGAAAGAAAGAAAGGAAGAAAGAAGGAAAGAAAGAAGAAAGAAAGAAGAAAGAAAGAAAGAAGAAAGAAAGAAAGAAAGAAAGAAAGAAAAGAAAGAAAGAAAAGAAAGAAAAGAAAGAAAGAAGAAAGAAAGAAAGAAGAAGAAAGAAAGAAAGAAAGAAGAAAGAAAGAAAGAAAAAGAAGAAAGAAGGAAAGAAAGAAAGAAAAAGAAAGAAAGAAAAGAAAGAAAGAAGAAGAAAGAAAAGAAAGAAAGAAAGGAAGAAAGAAAGAAAGAAAGAAAAGAAAGAAAGAAAGAAAGAGAAAGAAGAAAGAAAGAAAGAAAGAAGAAAAAGAAAGAAAAAAGAAAGAAAGAAAGAAGAAAGAAGAGAAAGAAAGAAAGAAAGAAAGAAAGAAAGAAAGAAAGAAAGAAAGAAAGAAAGAAAGAAAGAAAGAAGAAAGAAAGAAGGAAAGAAAGAAAGAAGAAAGAAAGAAAGAAGAAAGAAAGAAAGAAAAGAAAGAAAGAAAGAAAGAAAGAAAGAAAGAAAAAGAAAGAAAGAAAGAAAAAGAAGAAAGAAAGAGAAGAAAGAAAGAAAAAGAAAGAAAGAAAGAAGAAGAAAGGAAAGAAGAAAGAAAGAAGAAAGAAAGAAAGAAAGAAGAAAGAAAGAAAGAAAGAAAGAAAGAAAGAAAGAAAGAAGAAAGAGAAAGAAAGAAAGAAAGAAAAAGAAAGAAAGAAAGAAGAAAGAAAGAAAGAAAGAAAGAAAGAAAGAAAGAAAGAAAGAAAGAAAGAAAGAAAGAAAGAAAGAAGAAAGAAAGAAAGAAGAAAGAAGAAAGAAAGAAAAAGAAAGAAAGAAAGAAAGAAAGAAGAAAGAAGAAAGAAAGAAAGAAGAGAAGAAAGAAAAAGAAGAAAGAAAGAAAGAAAGAAAGAAGAAGAAAGAAAGAAAAAGAAAGAAAGAAAAAAGAAAGAAGAAAGAAAGAAAGAAAGAAAGAAGAAGAAGAAAGAAGAAAGAAAGAAAGAAGAAAGAAAGAAGAAAGAAAGAAAGAAGAAGAAAGAAAGAAAGAAAGAAGAAGAGAGAAGAAGAAAGAAAGAAAGAAAAGAAAGAAAGGAAAGAAAGAAAGAAAGAAGAAAGAAGAAGAAGAAAGAAGAAAAGAAGAAAAAGAAAAGAAAGAAAGAAAGAAAGAAAGGAAGAATTAGAAATAAACCGAGAAAAACAGAGATTTCATAAACAGATAGAAAGAGAGAAAGAGAAAGAAAGAGAAAAATCGAGGAGGAGCAAGCAAGCCCGCCCAGCTCCACTCTTCCTTCAGGCTTGGCCTCCACTGATGCGAAGGTGCCTTAATTGTTTAATAAATAACCTCAATAGTTCTTTTCTGTCACTTTAAAAATCAGTTAAAGTTATTCTCTGATTTCTGAAATTGCATTTGTTACGGGGTTCTTCTAGGTAATAAATGCTCTTCGTCCCTTTTCGTTTTTTAAAAATTTATTTATACCCTGTGAACAAGCGTTTGTATCATTGATTCGTATGTTCGTTGAAAAAAAAGGTGATTTCGTCACCATGTAACCACATAGCTGTCGGGCCAGGCCTAGGCACACAAGTTTTTGCAGACCTAGGCCTGTTTCTGTGTACTTTTTCTGGATGTGTATGACAGTTATGTAATAATAATACATTATTATACTTATATATAAAAAGTTATTATTATTATTATTATTATTATTATTATTATTATTATTATTATTATTATATTATTATTATTATTATTATTATATTATTATTATTATTATTATTATTATTATTATTATTATTATTATTCGGAGTTCTATCGCCTTAGGAGGCGATAATTATGTCTGGTCAGATGGCGTCATCTTCGGGCAGGCTAATGCTCGTCCATTCACGCTGATACAGTGTGCTGACAGTGGTGTGTTGAGTCCGTGAACTCGGAAAGTATGCCCACGGCAAGAGGGCGCCAGAATTATTCTACGGTGAAGTGCTCTCTTCAACAGTAACCACTAGCACTACGCAATTAAAATTCGCTAGTAACAGCCACTCCGTGGTCAGTGCTGACAGCAGCTCGTCGGCAATACCAATGTCCTTCGGTTTCCCTCTGCTTTCTCACAGGACATTCCCAGCGCACACAGTGCCGTCCCGTATTTACGACCCAAAGCTATTACAACTACTAACCATCCGTTGTCGCGGCGCTGGCCCCACTGTCATTAGGCGCAGTTTCACCGACACGCGTCTCGCCAAAGGCCATGAAGGGGCAGGACTATTCCAATAAGCGCACAGGCCGATATTGATCGGATCCCGTTAGACAGAAGCTTATAGGGACACATTAAGGTTATGGTTCGCAATGACGGTCCGTGCACTGCGCGTGTAGCTCACGATGGCAAGCGTCTCCTAACCAGCGCCGCTTTAGAACTTTATTTTATTCGTTGTGTGGCACGCGAATAAGATGCCTAGTCGAGAACAGTGCATCCAGGAAGGTGGCAACAAATGTACAAAAAATAATAAAAGAAACATCGCACTAGAAATAAAAAAAAACGGACAGCGGGCGAATAGATGCAGCCAGAACAGGGCCACTATTTGGAGCTGCCTTTCATAGGTCCCTCCTTGCAAACAAAGCGCCGTTGGGCGAAGCTGTATCCGTAGCCAACGGCGTACGGCATGAAAGGAACGTGGTAATAAAGCGAAAGGTTATGGGTTATTGCTGTTTAGCAATATGCCTGCGTAAATGGTTCGCTGGAGGCCGTAAGCAGTTATGCGCGCGTCTCGGGTCACGGCAGCAATACATCATACCCCACGAAAGCCGCCTATATTAAACCAGGGCGACCCGTCAAAAGGCCATCGCCTGAAGACTAAGGAGAGCGAAGCAAGAACACAGCCTAAGAAATTAGATATATGCAAATAAAACAGGTTCTCCAACCTCGAGACAACAGATTGGAAAAGAAGCCTACGGTGAACGCCAATACAACGATTTCTCAAGGACATTCACGACAGGCGTGCCCATCATAAACGCCCGAAACTAAAAACAAAAACGGCAACAAAGTAAAGATAAATAGGCTCACTTATTGTACTAGCTATTGTGCATATTAGGAGCTTAGATAGATAGACAACAATTATTAATGATAATCCAGGGATGTCAGCTTGGTTTATCGTCTGGCTTGCTACTCAAGGTTGTTCAGTGCAGTACTAGGCAGTTGCTATCACAGAACCTAAAATAAATTGGCCTTCGCCGTCCCTAGATCACATATAAAAGACGTGTACGTAAACACACACACACACACACACACACACACACACACACACACACACACACACACACACACACACACACACACACACACACACACACACACACACACACACACACACACACACACACACACACACACACACACACACACACACACACACACACACACACATCTTACGGTATTATCACTGTTAATGGGATTAGCTATAACTGTATAAATAAAAGCAAGAATAGTGTTTCTGAATATAGCATTGGTGACACAATAAGCTATAAGATAGAATATTTTTATTACACAACACTAAAATTAAACAAACCGTTCCAGAAAGCCATGTTCTTACAAAAACGTGACGAGAAAAAAAAAACTGTTTCCTCAACCTGTTCACGGATTCGCATGACATGAAATGCATACAAAGCTAAGTTAATATGATAAAGGAATCCGTATTTTTGCTACCCGCCAGAATTTTCACAGCCAATCGCGCAAAGCAAAGCCGCCCAGACAAAGCCGCCGAGTGCTTGTCTCAAAGAGGCAGGTTTCGGCCAAATTAAGCAGCAGTCGGAACGTATCGTCTGTAAAACGAATAAAAAAAGAAAACAATAGAAAAACGGTGTAAGACAAAGTGAATTTTGAGTGCCTGTCACGCCAGGAACCAACCAGGCACACGGGCTTACAAGACAGCTCGTCGGAAATACAGTGCTAAAATTCGAAAGGCGAAAGCGCCTCGCTGTATGCAGTACTTTTTACAAGGATGCAGTGTTTACAGCAATTTGACACAGAGTGAGAGGGTGGAAGCTGCTACCAAGAATGTACAGAAAAAATGTACACGTACGATAGAAAGTATCACAGAAGAAGAGAAAGAGGGAAAAACAAGAGCTTGCTATAAGTCACTGCGAGACAGCATCATCGCTTATGCTTTATTAGATTACGCTACCATCGTATAACTTGGACATGAGCGCCACACGAATCGAAGTCAAACACGGTGCGAAATGGAAACCGAGACGCAGGAGGTGAACGTTGGAGATCGAAGAGAAGTTAGGAGACAGGCAGCGCGTTCAGACATCGGGCTAACTCGCAGGCACGTAAAGGAAAAGTATCACGTGTTCTGCGCGCCACCATTTCCTTCCAGTGAGCCCAGTGTGCTCGGCGTAAAGATTTGGCAATGCGGGCACGTGAGCTGGTAACGCACCCTCCCAGCTTCAGTTTATCTCCGTCACTTCATCCGAGTTGCAGTCCACGAAAGCAAAAACAGTTACGCTGGGAGAAGCCCAGAAAAAAAAAACGAAAACACACATAAAGGCACTCCACAGGCGTTTGAAGACGCCAGCACTGGATATTACTTATCGATGAGGCTCGCAGCGTGTTCGTAGAGACAGCCCGTCAGCCAACGGCATTTTGTGTGCTGTTTACTTGAATGTTCGTGATTCTAGCTTGCTTGTGTGGCTCCTCACTGTGGCTGTCAGGAATTTACGCCATTTGCTTTTTTCTTCTAGTTCCCTTATCTCTTATCTTACATTGTATTTTGTTACCAGTGTAAAAGAAACCAAACACGTCAAATTGATGGTTTTTTCGAACTGTAACTCGCTTTGTGCGTACTGCTTCAATACCACAACACAATGGCAATAAAACGATAAGCATAGATTTCAGCACACAGAAGCCTAGATGCATGCAGAAATACTCCGAGTTTTACGCGCTCCCTTTTAGGTGCTGTTGCAAAATTTAAAACTACACCCGCCACGGCCTATAAGTCCTGGAGTTACTTCTCGCTTCAAATACTAGTAGTAAACCATATAAAACGTTCGTTCTTCGCAAACGCTTCGCCGTTTTCAAAGTGCTTCAGTTTATACAAGCTAGCGGTGAATGTAGTTTCTCGGTTATACGAAACCACACTCCTGCAGATATGTGTTCACTGGGTTTGTGGCTGCAGTCGCGCAACTCAAAAATCGAGCAGAGACTGACTGAGCCAAAGCATTCGCTTTTCGATCGAAGCGTCTATTTGCGACACACTTGGTCGCGCGACCGGTGCTAGTCACAGGAAAAAAAAGCCGGCAGATCCCATGCATAGTGGGAATCGATGTAATGCGAAGCAGCCAGCAAAGAGCTGCATACGTCGTCTTGTATGTCATTGAGGAAAATGCATGTCATGGTTTTCATGTTAACTCCTATTATTTATGTTCGTCACACAGTAACGTCGCGCAATACCAACTTCGGGGTAGATCAAGCTAGCGAAACGGCCGCCAGCGCACCATGAGTCTGGCACGTAAGTCATGCTGTACATGACATGCGTGTCATGATTTTCATGTTAACTCGTGTTATTTATGTTCGTTACACGGTCACGTCGCAAGATACCAATTTCGGGGTAGATCAAGCTAGCGAAACGGCCGCTAGCACCCCATGAGCGTGGCACTTAAGTCATGCTGTACATGACATGCGTGTCATGATTTTCATGTTAACTCGAGTTTTTATGTTCATCACACAGTCACGTCGCGCAATACCAATTTCGGGGTATATCAAGATAGCGAAACTGCCGCCAGCGCTCCATGAGCGTGGCACGTAAGTCATGCTGTACATGACATGCGTGTCATGATTTTCATGTTAACTCGTGTTATTTGTGTCCGTTACACAGTCACGTCACGCAATACCAATTTCGGGGTAGATCAAGCTAGCGAAACCGCCGCCAGCGCCCCATGAGCGTGGCACGTAAGTCATGCTGTACATGACATGCGTGTCATGATTTTCATGTTAACTCGTGTTATTTATGTTCGTTACACAGTCACGTCACAAGATACCAATTTTGGTGTATATAAATCTAGCGAAACCGCCTCCAGCGCCCCATGAGCGTGGCACGTAAGTCATGCTGTACATGACATGCGTGTCATGATTGTCATGTTAACTCGTGTTTTTATGTTCGTCACACAGCCACGTCGCGCAATACCAATTTCGGGGTAGATCACGCTAGCGAAACGGCCGCCAGCGCTCCATGAGCGTGGCACGGAAGTCATGCTGTACACGACATGCGTGTCATGATTTTCATGTTAACTCGAGTTTTTATGTTCGTCACACAGTCACGTCGCGCAATACCAATTTCGGGGTAGATCAAGCTAGCGAAACTGCCGCCAGCGCTCCATGAGCGTGGCACGTAAGTCATGCTGTACATGACATGCGTGTCATGATTTTCATGTTAACTCGTGTTATTTATGTTCGTCACACAGTCACGTCACAAGATACCAATTTTGGTGTATATCAAACTAGCTAAACGGCCGCCAGCGCACCATGAGCGTAGCATGTAAATCATGCTGTACATGACATGCGTGTCATGATTTTCATGTTATGACTTGTCATTTATGTTCGTCATACAGTCATGTTACGCCATACCAATTTTGGTGCACATTCGATGAACCAAGCGACCAGGAGAGCACAAAGTCGTAGGCGGCTAGATAGATAGATAGATAGATAGATAGATAGATAGATAGATAGATAGATAGATAGATAGATAGATAGATAGATAGATAGATAGATAGATAGATAGATACGCTCAAAGTCGCAGAAGTTCGCTAAGAAATGCTTCGCATTTAAAACACGTCCTTAGTTTTTTTTTTTTTTTAAATGCGAAACATTTCTTAGCGAACTTCTGCGACTTTGAGCGTATCTATCTATCTATCTATCTATCTATCTATCTATCTATCTATCTATCTATCTATCTATCTATCTATCTATCTATCTATCTATCTATCTATCTATCTATCTATCTATCTAGCCGCCTACGACTTTGTGCTCTCCTGGTCGCTTGGTTCATCGAATGTGCACCAAAATTGGTATGGCGTAACATGACTGTATGACGAACATAAATGACAAGTCATAACATGAAAATCATGACACGCATGTCATGTACAGCATGATTTACATGCTACGCTCATGGTGCGCTGGCGGCCGTTTAGCTAGTTTGATATACACCAAAATTGGTATCTTGTGACGTGACTGTGTGACGAACATAAATAACACGAGTTAACATGAAAATCATGACACGCATGTCATGTACAGCATGACTTACGTGCCACGCTCATGGAGCGCTGGCGGCAGTTTCGCTAGCTTGATCTACCCCGAAATTGGTATTGCGCGACGTGACTGTGTGACGAACATAAAAACTCGAGTTAACATGAAAATCATGACACGCATGTCGTGTACAGCATGACTTCCGTGCCACGCTCATGGGGCGCTGGCGGCGGTTTCGCTAGCTTGATCTACCCCGAAATTGGTATTGCGTGACGTGACTGTGTAACGGACACAAATAACACGAGTTAACATGAAAATCATGACACGCATGTCATGTACAGCATGACTTACGTGCCACGCTCTTGGGGCGCTGGCGGCGGTTTCGCTAGATTTATATACACCAAAATTGGTATCTTGTGACGTGACTGTGTAGCGAACATAAATAACACGAGTTAACATGAAAATCATGACACGCATGTCATGTACAGCATGACTTACGTGCCACGCTCATGGAGCGCTGGCGGCAGTTTCGCTATCTTGATATACCCCGAAATTGGTATTGCGCGACGTGACTGTGTGATGAACATAAAAACTCGAGTTAACATGAAAATCATGACACGCATGTCATGTACAGCATGACTTAAGTGCCACGCTCATGGGGCGCTAGCGGCCGTTTCGCTAGCTTGATCTACCCCGAAATTGGTATCTTGCGACGTGACCGTGTAACGAACATAAATAACACGAGTTAACATGAAAATCATGACACGCATGTCATGTACAGCATGACTTACGTGCCACGCTCATGGAGCGCTGGCGGCAGTTTCGCTATCTTGATATACCCCGAAATTGGTATTGCGCGACGTGACTGTGTGATGAACATAAAAACTCGGGTTAACATGAAAATCATGACACGCATGTCATGTACAGCATGACTTACGTGCCAGACTCATGGTGCGCTGGCGGCCGTTTCGCTAGCTTGATCTACCCCGAAGTTGGTATTGCGCGACGTTACTGTGTGACGAACATAAATAATAGGAGTTAACATGAAAACCATGACATGCATTTTCCTCAATGACATACAAGACGACGTATGCAGCTCTTTGCTGGCTGCTTCGCATTACATCGATTCCCACTATGCATGGGATCTGCCGGCTTTTTTTTTTGACAGCTCCCTATAAAGGGTGCACTGCCACAAGAACGGTCACAATGCGGAAAAGCCGACGACGCAAATGACAGGCAACGAACACAAAGAGGACGCATCGGCCTCCTGTAAAGCGTGCACTGCCACATCAAGACCAATAATGCGGAAAAGCCAAAGTTAAAACTGCCAGCACCAACGTTTTTTAAGTAACGCAGACATGGAAAGTTTTAACGTAGCGTAGAATAACCCCGTTGCCGTTAAAGTGTTCCGCACGCTACGTTCTAGCGGAACCCTACATGAAACATATTAGGTATAGCGTAAATAAGCATGCGCCATAAAAGGCAAAACTTCATAGGCACTGGAGTTTGCTGAACCGATAACCGATATGGAAACTATCCGTAGTTCACTGAAAAAGCAGGATCACTGGAAGTGAGTAGTAGCAGCACCGTTTGTTGTGAATTAACGTGTTGCACAAGGTAGCAGGATGCGACGATAGATGCCAAGCAAGCGGTCGTTACTTCAAGGGCGCCGTCGTGTTTTATGCAATAAAAAAGAGCTCATAGTAAGATCGTCGTGCAGAAACACACTATCACTCATCAGGATTCACTATTGAAGCATTAATCAAGCATCTTCGCAAAATTCTTCCTAGTCCGCCCCATGTGTTACTCTGAAAACAGCATATGCATATTACTGCGAAACCACGACGCGTACAAGCACTCAGCTAAGCAGGAGATAGCGGTGTCAAGGGCGATTATTTTCGCGTTATTGAGATACACAACTGCTGATTTTGGAAAAGGTACAACAACAACAAAAAAAAGTTATAAAACCAAACGAACAGAGGTAGGCGTAACTGAGAAAAAAAATGAAATGCAAAAATATGTCATATTCTTTTAGGTTCATTCACGGTCGCTGGAAACCTCCCAGACAGGCGTTTCTTTCTCTTTCATGTACTTGCGCCAGAGGCCTGCTCCCGCAGACATTTCTCTTTCCGAGACGTGCACGTCATCTGATGCGGTTCGCGACCTGGCTTTGCGGCTTTGCCACGATCTGCACGCAACGATACCGCTGGAGCCCCGAAGCGACCCCCGGGTCAGATGTCAACATAAATCACTTTCCCTTCCTCAGCCCGCTGCCAACTCGTCAATGCCGAACGACCTGCGCGTGGAATCTATAAGAAAAGAAAATGAGGCGTGAAGACGGGCCAGGCTAAAACCGGGGAGGAAGCAGACAGCTATGCCATATACGTCACTGTCCAGACCCGATGCCTCGAAAACGTGCTTGACGCCATCTCATGGTGCATTCGCAACACAGGGCATATAGTGTTGCGAACGGTGAAAAGTTAAGAAGTTCTTTTTTTCCATACAGCGAACCGTGGAAAGTTTCGTAGCAACTTTGTGCTGTTAAAGAAGCATTATCTGACTGTACTAGCTCCAGCGCGTCACATTACCTGCGACAATATACTAAACACAAGGCAGCGAAGCCTTGGAACTGTGTAATGGGTAGCGCTCTCCAGCACCAGTTCTAGTGGGTCGTCCTCTTCGGCTCCTTCCTGAAAGAACGCCGTTCGCGCTGAGATTCCGTGCTTTGCCTTGACTGTCGCAATCGCGTATTGTCGCTCAGTGCCCTCAAATAAACGCCTTAATAATATAGTCATGTGGTCCTGACGGCGAAGAAGACGGCTGTCGGGCTGCTAAAGACGAAACTCATTATTGGGCGAACTTGTGCCTAGAAAATGAAAGGAACAAGCAGTACACGTTGTACAATGATAGCGGCGATCACAGTCGTTGGCCGTAGCAAATCTGATAGTCCGTAAAACACGCCGGCTTTTATACACGCCTCATCAAACCTTGCAGCGTTATCGCTGGTGCTCGTCTAAGGTCCAGAATAAACTCGTCTACTCGCCAAACGAGCGTAGTCTTAAAGAGAACAGCCTGAAACAATCGCGAAATTTCTCCAACATTGCGGCGAGGCTTGCGCCAAGCGGTGGTTATACGTGTAACAGGCCGGTCACATGAAAATACAAGAAGTTTCGCGCGTGGCCATATCAGGCCACCTTTTCGTGAGAAGCTCTCTCGACTGGTGGGCGTGGTAGAAAGTTTAGCGTCACATAGGGAGTCACACTACCATTTGTTAAAAGTTAGCGCCTGCGTGTGTTATCCCTTCGTCTAGTCCCGTCTTGATAAATCTGCGCTAAACACTTCAGATATGCCACACCATATTAGTGCATCGCAAAACAAGCGTCATGTCAATGTTACAAAGGCGAACACATTAGGCTGATTTTTACTGAGCACCGGGATCCAACTGAAAGCACCCTGAGCGTCCTCACATTCTTGATCAGGGTGCGACTGAGATCTGACGGAGTACCGTTCATGTGATTTCGGCAGCGTGTGTTGCTGGCATGATGTCAGCCACGTCTGCGCCTTCTTTGCAACAAAAGTCGCGGTGACGTGTTTCCTCTTTCGGCCTCCAATTGCTCTACACGTTCGGCTCGGACGCGCTTTCTCTGGCTCCGATCAAGACCGGGCTCCACATTATTGCAACACGAGTCGGCGTACGGTAACTATGCAGCTCACGATGTTCGATGCCAATGGTCGTGTCCACGTGCTCACGACACAGTAAAGATCGAGCTAATGGCATCATTTGTCGAGAGAAGAGCCAGCGATTTCTAGCTGACTTTAATTGTAACTTCCATGCCACGAGCTGCGCTATAATCCACAGGCTGAAATATTCGCAGGAGCCTCAAATACCGATCGGTAGCAGTGCTATTGTGGTTTGATGCAATATGACAAAGGTGCTCTAGGTTTCAATTACTTCATAAGTTAACAAATTAGGTGCTCTTTCATTAAAAATTTGCCATCAATAGTATGTTAAGAGTAATTTACTCGATTCCACTCAAAAGTGCGAACAGACCAAACAACAAAGCCTGGTAACGGAGCGGTTACTCCTTCCTGGCCAGACCTTAAGGGCCCGTCGATTCTTGCGGCGCTACTATGCTTTGGGTGCATTACGGTGTTCCGAACAAATAAGACCTTATTTATAAAAATACCTATCATCAAGGACTAACGAGCGCTTTCGCTAAGCACGGCATGCAAGAGTTAGAAAGAAATTCCCAATGTTTCGTCATATTCTTGCAACCTAAACCTAGCAAACAAGGATTTGGAAAATGTTGGCACACTGCGCGCTTATTCAACCTTTAAAGGGCCCTAAACCACTCCCAGCTCAAAGAAGAGAGTGGTTTCTATCTCGCCTTCACTACCCTTCCTACAGGCGCTATCTCCACCTCACCATTTATTTGTTCATAAAACACGTGGACAATGTCAGCACTAAGCGTTGAGCCTATCAGGATTTCGCGCTTTTCGGATACACGCTATTATCTCCGCTTGCGCAGTCGAAAACGCACAAAACGAAATGAAATCAGTTGATCGCGCACGATAGCCATGCGAGACAAGGCAGAACTGGCGTGCGACTGCTTGGCAAAGCACAAGAGGCGACAATTCGCAACTGGTATCCCTCGTATATTGACCAATCCAGAGCTTATTTTTGCATGCCGTCAGGCGAACAAACTGCTGGCGTCACGAATTGTGCCGAAAAGACGGGAAACGCAAAGAGAGGATAACGCGCTCGTTTTTTGAATTTTGAGAGGGTGTTTAGGGGCCCTTTCTTGAGAAATACGAACTACGAAGCATTTTTCTAGTGCTTTCTCGTTGCAACGTTTTCCTGGAAAAAATGGCCGAATTTTTGAAAACTTTACAGCGCTCAACGTCTCCTTCATTTTCTACTCTTTTAGAAACAAGAACTCGAATAGAGGCAACTACCATTTTTTCCCCTACTTTCCTAATGTGCTTGGCGCGCAGAGTTGTCTGCCCGCTACGCATACCACGGAAAAACACGTTTGGAGTACCGCTGAATGGGAGAATCGCGTGCTGCCTTGCCTGCCTCGTGTCTCAGAAGAGGCTCTTACGACCAAAAAAATGAACAGAAAATAGCCGAAGTACTTCAGCCAAAAGCCACATTAGGCACATCGTCGCCGATGGAACCGAAGCGTACGACTATAACATGCCCATAAATATTGCAGGTAAAATATATGATAATATCGACTACTTCTCCTTTAAAATGAGCAAAAGCAGAGTAGCAATCCTAGCAAAAATGTGTCGGCACGCATATAATTTAACAGCCCCTGTTCCTGCTCGATAGACTCAGTACTGCTTCTAATTTTAGTGGTTCTTAAAAACTTTACCTTTTGTTGTTGCTTCAGCAAAACTGTAGCTCGAAATTATGCCAATGTTTCGTTTCATGTTCCAAGCGTTGATGTTAAAGTGTAAGTGAATTTTCCCAGACGTTGCGAGCTTATGCTAGAAACCAGTGGAGAAGGAATTAATGTTTCACGAAGTCTGGGCTCAGAAAATGAGTAACAATATTGAGTAACACGTCTGAACGCTTTTCCTTTAATACAACAAACACGCGCAAGAAACTCGTTACAATCAACCACGAAGTGTATTCAATCAATGTTGTTTATAATTTAAGAAAAAGGCCTGCGGCGACGAAACTTCTAACGCGGCATGTAGATGACGCGGGGCCTGATGACAGGCGCTCTGAGAGGCTCAATAATCATCATTATGCGGAACAGTCACCGAAATAAAAATAAAGAAATAACATGCGCTGCTTCCTTTGATTCCTTTTATTTATGCGAAACTAGTCGATAGTTTGACGTTACTGACTCACCTAGATTGTTAATGTTGCTGTGCAACTACTGCGCCGCATCGAGTTGTGAAGGGGTGCGCCACGCTGCAACTATAAGTCATTGAAAAAGCCACAGAAAGTATGGCTGTTTTGCGCAAAGAAACAACGAGCGATGGGGTCAAGGGGAACGCAAACGTTCGACCTTTGGTTCAACATTTTGTATATTGAAATATACAGGCACAGACACGCGCAGTGAGCCAAGCAAACTTCGAGCTCACATCACCCCAATCACAACCAGTTATCTGACAACTTTCTGTCCGCGAGAGTGACAATGAAGCCAACAGGGCTTGTTGCTGAGCTAGTTGGTTCATTACTTGAGGAAAAACTGTAATGACGCAAAGAAGACGGGAACGAAGCGAAGACACGAACCCCCGTGTCTGTCTGTTCGTGTCAACTTCGTCCCCGTCTTCTTTGCGTCATTACAGATTTTCCTCAAGACATTGAAATGTCACTGATACAAGGCGAACCTCGTGCTTTTATATGGAATGCCTCCAACATTTCTCGAGCCGTAGTGTCCCTGCTTTTACCGAGAACCTGAATCTTGTTCAGGCACGGCTCACACTTAAGTGGGCTGCAATGGGTCGGCAAATGTGGCCCATCTTTACATTTTAGAGGAAGCTCGTGTTCCTCAACTAAGTCATACTGCACACTGTCCTTTATCACCATTCATCGTCGATTCTTCAGGGACGAATGGCTTCAGGAACGTCTCTTTATTCGAGCTGTTCTGACTATAAACACACAGAGGCTCCATGGCCAATTTATTAAGGCGAAAGCCTTCTATATAGCATGCGAACATGACTTTGACGGAAAAGACAGCTTGGCCGGTGTGAGTAATGAATGAAGCAGCAAATACCACGCGACCTCTTGAGCTGCGCGTTCGCTTCATCCTTGCGGCGTTCGCATGACTAAAGCATAAAAAGCGGCGTTCGCGTCATATAAGTGCCTTCAGCGAATGCATAAGAGACCATGGGAGTTCGTTTTTTTCGCTCTTTCAGACTGTCCGATTCCGTAACATGACGAAACTGAACTCATGAGTCCAAAGCGGGGCTTACGCTGCACATACTCTGTCGAAATGTCTCGTTATTCGGCAAACACGCGCCGTCATCTCTGCCTCAGAAAAGAAAAAAAAATTGATAACGACATCTCGGAAAAGAGTGCACACTACATGATACTCGTGCGGCTTCATTCATTCAGATGCATTAGTTGAAGCCACATCAACACCGCCTTTTCCACAGAGTGCCATAAGTTACAAGCCAGTTTACCTGTCGATACTCAGTTTGTTCAGCACAAAAACATACGAATATACCATTCTTTCGTGATGGATGCGCCCTTCGGGATTCTTCGAACAGACTAACAAATCTCACTCGCCCTAACAAATAGCACTCGTCTGCATTATTTCGTCTTGCCTATATTTGTTTATACCAGCCATCCAAATATTTTTCTTCGGCGAGAATATTCAGGGCTGTAAAACGCGGTGTAAAAGAATTGTTATTCCATCGGGGAGACGGCGCTTCCATCGATGCAAACATAGAAAACATCGAATACAGAGCACAGCAGAAGAAAATTATCGGTGTGATGTCTTGCGAGCTTGCTTTTGGGGCTTTAAAACACATGTTTGTGCATACTGTTAGCTTAACACTACAGACATCTTTCGTTCGCGGCCTCTTCTGACTTCTTGACGTCGGTAGAACGAAAGCGAAAACGGAAAGCTGATGTTAGATTTCGTCGTCACAGGGCCGCGCAAAGAACGCCTGATGTACGCGGAAGATCCTAACCGTTGTGAGTGCTCCATCTACATAGCGATAGTCACTACTGAAGTTCTACATTTCTCTTGCGATCACTTGTAGACATTCTGACACACAAGCACGCATATGTTTTTTTATTTCCAAGAGGCACAAAAATAAAGCAAAAATATAACACCTCGTTGCACACACATGTGTTGACACACATGTTGCAAGTTTGATTTTGAACGAAGAAACAGCGCTAGAACAGGACGAGAGGACACAAACACGGCGCTCTCCTCTCTTCCTGCTCTAGCGCTGCTTCTTCGTTCAAAATCAGTATTTACCAACTAGCCCAATTCAAGAAGCTAACGCTGTTTTATATTTTTATCATGGAAACTTACCAACGCTCCCACTCTGTCTGTCTTCTTTACAAGAATAAAACCAGGCAAGGTATGAAAAATAATACCAGACTAAAATGTAGGGAACCGAGCGCCATATTCTCGATAGACTTAATTCAGTTTACTTGCTTACTAACATAACTAACACTCTGAAGCGTGATTCCGCAGCAATACCAGCAACAGTAAACATCGTGCATTACACTCAGCTGTATTTATTTATTTATTTATTTATTTATTTATTTATTTATTTATCATAGTACCCACAGCGCCCAAGGGCATTACAGTGGGGGGGAAGAATATATTTCGATACAGAATACAGATTCCAACACTTCAACATTACAATGACAAGATTACAACAAAACCGAAAATTACAACTAGCGATTTTAGAATCGTGCGAAACATTTCACGCGTAAAAGACCAACAAGAACGGCCAATTTAAAATTTCCCAGGCTCCCTTATGCAATCGCCTAAGACGATTCGAATGCGAAAACCGTCTTCTTTTTCATGTCTGCCGATGTACAGACCCCCCCCCCCCCCAAAAAAAAAAAAAAAAAAAGTTTCTACACGTAACGCAGTTTTGCACTGCCCCCAGGATCGTCAAGGGCCGGAGGCATTGCAAGCTTTCAGCACCTCACGTAGTTTTGCACAACCTCCGTGATCGGCCCATCTGTGACTGATCGGCAAAGTCATGTGATGACGTCGTCATGTGACACCATTTTGGCGACCCGTAATATTATCACGACGTCATAATGACGTCATCACGTGCTGATGATTTTCTTGCCTCAATCGTGCTGACGCCACCGACGGTTAATTTTCGCGTTTTATGACGCATCTAAGGCTTTCACCTTAAAATTTCTGGGAGGAAAACTTCTGGTAAGAGGACACGTCAGCCAATCGTTACGTTGGACTTACCAGCAAAGCCTGCCTGAAAATGGCACTCAAACTAAAACGTATTCGAATTCGCTCTCTTTCCTGAAAGAATCAATAGAGGAAAAGAGAGGGAGAAATAAATAAAGAAGGTTTCTGTTCGTAATTCGGTTACCATGCATACATACCATGCAGCTATGATAGACAGGGCATAAATACGACAGTAAAAAGTTTCATAAGGGCGGAACCGAATACCGAGACATACATCCAAATACATGGATCATAAGAACGTTAAGCAAGGCTGGTTTCTCGCATCAGGCGGTCAATTCTCTTAAAAAGAAAAAAAAAAAGGTGGCACAGAAAGACATCGCAGTTTTAACGCAATCTCTTTCACATCCCTTCTCTTTCACAAAGCCAACAATCCTATTGCGGCAGTAAACGTCTCACAAGAGGCGGACTGCGCGGCATCGACATTTGACCGCTTTTACTCAAGAGTTTCACCGTAGGCACTTTACTGCTCGAACGCGGCGCGCAATAAATCGAATTGCCGATGGACCTCGTAGTACGGCGACCGACGTTTACTACGGCCGCAAACAGCTCGCGGGCGATACGCTCTCACGACACGCCACCCACACAGCCGAGGAACGCATTCACCGCCAGTAATGCACGACGCTGGAAGGGTCGACGCGAGTATTTTTCTGCGCTTCCGTTCGCATCACCGCTCTACCGAGCGAAGTGCACCGCAATGCGAAATGGCAGTAAACATAAGCAAGGCCGCCACCATGTGTGATTACAGCAACTCGTCGCTGCATTTAGACCCGCCACACAGGGCGGTACCTCCTTGGTCATAACACGAACAAAAATATGCAATGCAAGGACGGCTGTCTTTATGCTTTTGAAGAAAACAATTGTACGTATGCTGTAAAAACGAGCGCTTATGTCACCTACTCGTAACACCACGTGCGGAATTTGGTCTTTCTCAAAGATTGAATAAATTTCGCCGGAGACAGTGCGGCAGAGACAGGCTGTATTTCTCTTCCACAGCGATTCGCGCGAATAAACACCTCAGAAGTTGCAAATCATTGTCAACTTTCCTATACATTCTGGACGTTTGTATATTGCACTGTTTGCTTTTCGGTCAAAAAAAACATATTACAGCATATCTACGGGTGAATGATGAAGAGCTTGGGTGAAGCTCCTGAAGCAATCATGGTTACACCGTGAAATATATATTAACGTCTATATTAACAATGGTGTGCAACTTGGAAATATTATTGTCTATATTAAAAATGGTGTGCAACTTGGAAAATGCAGCTAAATAAAGAAAAAACTTGTTTTACGCGTAACAAACAAAGTCAAGCACGTCCTAAATTTTGATTATGAATTAAGTACCAGTGTACTAGCTACCGTTAACAAATGTAAATACTTAGGAGTGACAATATCTAAAGACCTCAACTGGACTCAACATATCAATAATATTTGTTCTACCGCTGAAAAAAAGCTATGGTTCCTACGTCGCAAATTAAAGCTCGCTCCAGCACCAGTAAAGCTAACAGCGTGCATAACAATAATAAGGCCTACACTAGAATATGCAAGCATCGTATGGGACTCTTATCAGAAAGGATTAATCAATAAACTTGAGCGAGTGCAAAGAAGGGCGGCAAGATTTATTCTTTCAAGGTACTCCCGAACTGATTCTGTGACAGATATGCTGCAAGAACTAAACTTGCCTACCCTCTTGGAACGCCGTCGCATAGCCAGACTAAAATTCTTGTATTTACTTTCTCGAAATACATTTAACTTTGATGTAGCGCAGTACCTCATTCCACGACATGTCCGAAACCTACGAAGCGACCACTGCAGAAACTTTCTAATCCCCCAATCTCGGGTACACACATACGCATACTCTTACTTCCCTAGGACCATAAAAGACTGGAACGACTTACCGGAGGCTATACGGGATTGTGAAACTTTAGAAAAATTTGAATCCAACACTACGAAATATTTTCTGAGTAAATCTCCATGAATGTCAATTCTATTTCTCTTGCAATTGAAATAATGCCATGGAATGTAGCTAATTTGACGTATTTCATGTGAGTTGTAAAATTTAGTATTGCGATGTATAATGCTGCGAAGTAGGTGATGTAATGTATGTATAATGTAAGTTGGAGAACGAAACGTCGTGATGTGAATCTTCCTTCTATTGCCTATGTATTGCTGCTTTATGTTTTACATAATATTTATATGCAAGTTATTTACTTTTTCACTATTTATGTGTAGTGACATATTATGAATTCTAGAATATATGTATTAGCTATATGGTTGCTACTTCATGTACACAATGATTGATTTGTGTCATATTTGTATCCCACCCCTGTAACGGCCCAATCGGCCAACAGTACCTGGAAAAAAAAATGTTCAGTGGTTTCGCCAAGCAGTAATCAAAGCGATACGCCGCTTTGATTACTGCTGCGCTCGCTTGGCGGCAGCCTCTCGAGCTCGCAACTCGGGATCCTGCCGACGAGCACGAGACGCAGCGGCCTTCCGCACCCGGCGCTCCTCGTCGTCCATGGTCCGCCAAGCAGCACGATCCAACAAGCGCACTCCTCGACGTACGGCGACGATCAAGGAGAATGAGAGATAACGGGCCCAGCAGCAAATCTGAGAGCAGCGGCACTTATAACGCCATCTAGCCTGTATTCACCCAACCGCCATATTGCACACATCTCTATGGGACAGCGCCATCTAGTATATCGTCACCCAACTGCAGTTTGCATGCATCTCTATGGGACAGTGCCATCTATTGAATGATACGGGAGACGCGACGGCGGGGGAACGCCGGACGGAGCGACGAACGACCAGGTGATGCTATAAGGAGCTTCGCCCCTAAAAAAAACTTGGTACTTTACGATGAAATAGAGTTTGACGGAAACCCGTCTGGTCGGGATGAGACACAGATTGTGAACAAAGCTTCCGTATGGAAGCCGAAACGTCTTTTAAACTTTTATTTGGTCGGTGTACCTTCTTTTTTCTTCACTCAGCGATGCGTGCCGTTCCTATGCGCAAGCTATTTATTTACTTATTTATTTATTTATTTATTTATTTATTTATTTATTTATTTATTTACTTGTGTGCCAACTTGCATGAACCCATGCTAATAAACACCACTGTTAAGCTATTCGTTCGCTGCCCTCGACACAAAGCAGTCACCAATTGCAAGACGCTCATCAGGGAATAGTATATTATTATATCCGGGGTTTAACGTCCCAAAACCACGATATGATAGGCAATAGTAGGAAAGAATTAATGAATAAACGAATAAATAAATCACATAAATTTACTCCCTTGTCGGCGCACATCTCTACAGTAAACCTACCTTCCTTTTACAGTGTTTGTAGTCGTGTGGTACCAACACAGGGACGAGAACCACGCTTCATACGAAGCACATGGGCCACACGGCCCTTGTCTCCAGCATCAAAAGCTGACGCCGGGCCTTGGGCTCAACATGCGCAGGGTTCAGGCCGAGTTGTACGGGCGTGCTTCCACGCGCCGAAGCACTTTAATTAAACCGCGGCGTTGGCTGAGACGGCAGGCTTCGCAAAAAAAAAAAAAAAAAAAAAAAACAGCGATCGTGCGAATGAAGGCCGGTCGGCAACGCAGGACATCACTGGCCTTCTGATACTGCGTGCCGTGCAAGCCAAACACGTGGATACAACTTGTGCAAGGCAACGCGTAATGCCCTTCCTCACGAACGACGTGTGTTTTGTTTTACTCTCCTTTTACGCCCAAGGAGCAACGGGAATTCGCTGCACTTCAGTTAGCGAAAATAGGAAGGTAGTTCGGTGTGCCTGTGCATGTGGTGTTTTTGTAGCAGTCTTAATTCTTGCACCAGAGGGGCGCAAACTGTCTAGCGTTACATCCTTAGATGCTTTCCTGCTTTCTTTCTTCATATTTTTTGTTATCTTTCTCTGCCCCCTTATCCCTTCCCCAGCGCAGGGTAGCAAACCGGATAATTTTCATCTAGTTAACAGTCCTGCCTTTCACTTAACCTTTCTCTCTCTCTCTTTCCTGATATTGATACGAGCCCGGAATGTCTAAATGCAGTGCTATTATATCTTCAGCGTAAGCACGGTTAGTTTGCGGATGGCGGAAATTCTGCAATACCGTGTATAGGGATAAAAACTGCCATCTTTCATAACTTCTGGCGTTACGCACAGTGATTACAACTGTCAGTTTTATCATTATTTACTTATTAATGTAGACATATGAAATATATAATTATAGAGAAAAATATTGTAGTGGCTTAGCTCGGCTATGCCAGGATATACGTAGTGAGCTAAGGTTCAGCTGATTATTCTTACCTCTCCTGGTTGTCTAGGATTAGCTTGATTATCATGCTTGCTGCTGCTTCAATGACACACACATGGTGTACGCATTATGTGACACATGTATATTTATTCTTTGCTCAACGTCATTTCTCTATTACCACAAAGACGGCTCGGTGCTCAGTGTAGTAATACGCTGCCGTCTCTATGGCCCCAACGCCCGGCGCAGCGCCTACGTTGGGGCCATACAGATAATAATATCTGGGGTTTAACGTCCCAAAAGCACGATATGATTATGAGGGACGCCGTCGTGGAGGGCTCCGGAAATTTCGACCACCTGGGATTCTTTAACGTGCACCTCAATCTAAACACACGGGCTTCAATCATTTGCGCCTCCATCGAAAATGCAGCCGCCGCGGCCGGGACTCGATCCCGCGACCTTCGGGTCAGCAGTCGAGCGCCGTAACCACTAGACCACCGTGGCGGGGCGAGAGAACACAAGAGTTATTTGATTTATGTAAGACAAGGTTAGGAGCCCTTAAAGAACACGCTTCATATAAAAACAAAACGCACTGCAAGCACAGATATAGTCAGCATGTCGACGTGGCAAAAGCGGTGGCTTTAATGAGAGAGCGGCCTCGATGTCAACGCCTCGCCACCGTGGACAAACGCGTGAGGTCAGAGAGAGAGCGAAAGCGGAGTGGCGCTGTCCTCGTCAGCGACGCTCTGCCCGTATTACCAATGAAGGTACGTGACAACGCTGTCGGGCACGCACACGCCGAGCCAATCAGACACACCGGGGCGAAGACCCGTTAATTACGTCACATTAGGATCCCGCCGGCGAGAGAGCTGCAGGTCGCCATGTTTTGGCAGGGCCGTACCCATTCGCGGTAGTGTGCGAGAGACGGCTGTCGATGTTCTTTACAAACACACACACATACACATACACACATACGCACACACACAAAGAAAAACAAAAGAAAAGAAACCGCGTCGCCAATGCTCCTCCTAGCTGCACCGCTGCTGCTGCAGGTATCGCCCACGTGGGCCTCTCCTGTGCAGGTCGTTACCGCAACGCCAACATCGGAGACGCCCGTAACCTGCTGCCGCGCGAAGTGGACTCGGTTCCCTCTTTTCTGTTTGCTCTGTACGCAGTACCGACGGATCGTTATATGGGGGCTTTGCCTCGAGAGCGGCTCGTCGCTTCCGTTCCGTCTTTCTCTGCGATTCTCTATCGCCCGTTTTCATAGATGTGCACGACATTTTCTTTCTCTTGCATTTCCTATGACTGGACTTCCTGCATCCACGCGGGTCATTATATCGCACACTGTTCCGAGATCCGCATAATGTATACCTTTGTATCTATACTCGCTGCCTTCTCGACGCTCAATACTCGACCCGGCGTGGGTATACAGTGCAGCGCGTATTACCGCGTCCGCATCTCTCGTGCCGGCGCTATATTAAATCCAGTCTCCTTTTCAAGTGGAAGATACCCGCACAGAGGCCATCAGTCTCGCGAGACTGTTACACAACGGGGGTGCCTATTCACGAATATCCTCTGAAGTCTGAGCGCCCCAGACCGGCATATCCAATCACAACATGCCAACAACACTGAGGCCGAAGTATCGACGAGTCACGAATAGCAATCACGCAAAGCCACACGAGAACAGGAGCTGGACAAGTTAAGAGATAACTACTTCATTAAAACCACATTAAAGCAGACCAATCCGCATAGTGCCCAAAACGCAACAAGGAAACGTGTCATGCCTCTGCATGTAGATACGCTTGCGCATGAGAAAAAGCGATAGACGTAAACTCCTTTTTGCATAGAATATCAGTATTAATTAGGAAAGATGTCGTTGTCGTTTCAATGTGACTATATTGTGGAGGTATACGACTAGGCATTAAGCAAGAACTACCGGCAAGTGTTCCCTCGACCACCTGCAAACTTTGTTTAGATAATGTATGCGCCGGTCCGTTTTATTTATGCACATCAAATTCACTTTGCCTGTGAGTGGAGTGAGACTGATTGTTTCATATAAAAGAAATTAGAGAAAGAAATAGAGCAAGAAAGAAAACAAAGTAAGACTTCAATTCGACTCTAGCAACTACGATGAGATGGACCACTAAGACGGCACATAAATAGACGAAAGCAGGTGAAAGAATTGCAGATATAAGAACAAGACACGCCACGGCAGTAACATGCACTTAAGTTGCCGACACACATTCGCACGCAACAAAGACGCTCGAGGACAAAACCCAGGCGCAAACACTTGCTAAGCTCAAAGATGCGAAGTAAATGAGAAGCCTCCAGACGGCGCTGACAGAGACGGGAACCTTTCGGTCTCCTACAATGAAAAAGGCAACGAGAAAGAGCGTAGGGAAAAGGTTATTTCGCAGGGCAAGCTATCCTAACCTCGATGCACGCGGCTGATGGCGAGCTAGTCCCCGTGCTTACGCAAAGCTAATTTCGCGCGCGTCTCGCCAATGCGCCAGAACGCCGAACCTGAGTCCAAGACCGACCGGGGCGAGCCGCGACCGGGCCGCGCAGGCAACCAAATCAGCAGCAAACAAGGAGCTGCCGGGATAATCTACAGGGACGCACGCCCCGGTGCAGAGTACACAGATACGAAGCGCGGGTCCAGGCACCCGGTGGCCCAGTAAACCCCAATCAATCCCAACGGAAGGAAGTCTGGCACGGAGCCGAGTAGCAGAGCGAAAATGAGCCAAGCCAAGGCACAGGCAAGAGGAGCAGCTGCAACACCACTATAGGAACGCAATCTGAACTATACGAGAAGAAAAAAGGTAATAATGAGATCAAGTATTTTCGTGGACTCTTCCCTACACCTACTCACCTATTTGTAGCTAGATCTATTCCGTCACTGTCCCCCCCCCCCCCCAAAAAAAAAAACAGTCAACATAAACATGTGCAAGAGAGAAAGGAAGGAACAATAACAAAAAAAAGAAAGAAAGAAAACATTTTGCAAGGACGTGCACCCACGCTCTATCTGCGCCAGTCTTTCGAAGAAACGACCTGCTGTGTAGCCTCGCATATAAGCGGCACCGCCAGTAGTCTAGTAGATGCGAAAAATTCGTCGGCGTAAAAAAAAAAACGAAAAGAAAAACACGTGATTCGCGATTGTTGCTGTTTCCGATTCTGGGGACCATATTCCTTTCGTCAGCTACTTGCATTTATACTGTATTTGAAGTAGAAAATGCGAGAACACAGAACGTTTAGCAAGATTTGCGCGACTTGTTCGACGGTTATTCGATATTAGAAGCAAATGAGTGCCGAAGCACACACGCACAGAGACAGAGAGATACCATTAGGCACTATTATTTTATGGTTAAAAATATAAAATGGTCACCCCGGATTACAATACTCCATATCGCAAAATTTAAGCGCACTGTTTAGTTATTTTGAAGTTGCGATATATTGAGCCAGAAAACTGGGAGAGTGGTGTACGCGTGTCTCTGGCATCTGCCGTTGGCGGCGCTGAGCCTCTGCTCGGGCAGCTCGTTTAGAAGAAGCGGTATACAAAGCACTTCAACCGGCTGCGTGAGCATGGCTCGGAGGCCACTGCGTGAACACGGTAACGTGTGGCTCGCGCACGCGGAGCGCATTCTGTAGAGACGGCGGCGCTGGCGAAGATGCTCACTCGTGTCCTCTTCCGCTTTCCTCTTGGCGCTCTCTTCGCTATCGCCACCTTTCATCCTCCGTTGTGTTGTGCTGTGTCTACTCGGCCTCTGCTCTCTAACTCCGCTTTCTTCCGCTTTCCGTTGCATCCTCCTCCGCTTTCATCTTCTCGCTCTTTTCGCTGTCACTCCGATTCATTCTCCGGCTCATTGCATTATCGCTCTTTCACCCTCCTGCGTGCCAATCATTCGCTCGTTTCGCCGAATGCACGAACTGGCGTTTAGAAGCCACATCCTCAAAACGCTTCTTTCGTCCATGTAGTCCAATAAAAAAAGTAGTGACGTCCATGTAGCCAGAATTGTATTTAGATCAGTTAATAATGCACATTAAGTTAAAGGTACCCTGAACGACTCTGAGTTCAAAGACAAGAGAGAAGGTTTCTTTCCCGCCTTCACTACCCTTCCTACAGGCGCTATCTTCTCGCCACTTACTTCTTCGTGTAATACGTGGACAATATGAACACTACGCGTTAATCCGATAAGGATTTCGCGCTATTATCTATTTTCCCGCTTGCCCCCACCCCACGTGTAGGGTGTCCAACCGAGCCGAAGTTTGGTTAACCTCACTGCCATTCCTCTTCGTTCCTCGCTCTCTCGGCTCTATCACGCATGAAAGTCATGCAGCCAAGGCAGAACAGGCGTGCGACTGCGTGGCAAAGCAGGGTAGGAAGCCATTCACGAGAGGTATACCTCGTAAATGAACCAATCGAGAGCTTATTTCCTCATGACGTCTCGTGAACAGACCGCTGGCGTCACGAATTTTGCCGGAAAAACGGAAAACACCAGGAGAAAATAACACGCTCGTTCTTTGTATTTTCGGAGGTTATTTAGGGTCTCGTTAAGTGAAACAGCGCAAAAAATGACGGCACTGTAGACGACGCAGACAGGACAGACGCTCTCCGGATTGCCTCGGATACAGTCCTGTGAATCTTTGCTGTGCTACCTTTAGTCTAAAATGGACCCCGATCACACTGAGCGCAATCGAAAGCACCGTTTCAACGGCGAACGGCTCAAAAGCGTAGCGTGCCAGAACAAGTACGTCGAGACGCGCCCTCCCCATCAACGTGATTAGAGATCGCGCGGCAACCTAACGCTCTTCGGCGAGAGCAGCGATTCAGTCGTTCTCCCAGGAGTGCAATGCGCGCGAGGGTCGTGTTTAAGTAATGGATCGCGCATTGCGACGGCGATATAGTGCGCCACACTCTCCGCCAGGGAATACGCGGCCCCCGCTGCTCACGCAAACGCTGACAAGACTGATACAATGTAATGGCTCTTCAGGAGTTCTGGGATGGGCACGCCAACCTATTCCTGGCAACTCCGGCATTCTTTCCTTGGCTCGGTTTTATCGCAATAAAGAACTTGGCCATAGAGCGTTCGCGAAGGAGCACGCTGCGAAAGTTCACGCCATGAGAAAATCGCCTAGCTATGCCGCTAAGTCGGATATTTTCAGACCACGTTCTTGGAACGGAATCCGAGGCGCGCTTCAGGCAGGAAGAAACGAGAACGAAACGCGGCGCTACATATGCTAAAAACATATTTGCCATCAATAAAAGCGGAAAAATAAATTGAACCAGGTCTCGCAAGTAAGTTCTACAGAATCCCGCAGGGTGGCGGAAGGGTTAAGAAAACGAAAATGACAACCACCTGCTTGTAGCACGAAGCCACAAGGAAATCCATGCGGATTTCTCAGAAAGATGGTTGCCGAAAAATTCGACTTGGTCCGGGGATCGAACCCGGGACCAACGCCTTTCCGGAGCGGTCACTCTAATAAGTGAGCTAACGAGGAAACTAGCTATTGGCAGCATGAGGGCGAATTCATCGACAACTCGAAGCACATGGACATATAGTTCACGAATGAGTTCAGCGGAATCCCCGCAAGGTGGCAGAAGGGTTAAGAAAGGGAAATTGAAGCTAGGTCGTATTAAGCTGCTAAACGGACCCTCTGTCGCTAATAAACTCAGTTCCAATATACGCCGATATAACATGAACGAATCAAGGCCCTGCATTCTCTATACTCGTTTTTTAATGGGGTACTGAATTTTCGAAGCTGAGTTTACTCCATACAAATCTCGTGTACAGAGTGGCCACTCCGAGTCAGTGTGAAGCTTCGCTAATGCTGACATTTTTTTTTGTCATGAAAGTCAATTTTTGCATGGCGCACCCGCTGACTTCGACACTAGCGTGACGGCAGGCTACAGTGCCAATTCTGGTGACACACACGCACCAGTATGGCTAGTTTTGATGACGTCAGGTACCAAAACATACAATATGGCCGCTTGCGCGTCACCTAATACATTAAAAATGGCCGCTTGTGCGTCATCAACGGAGCCTCGCAGAGGAGCGCGGCCAGGGAAACGTCACGATATCTTGTGAGAGCAAGCGACCAGAAGCTCATACCGTGTCGTGACGTAAGGGTGCAGTAGGAGCTGTAACCAGCTTTTAAAAGCATGCAATTAATTTTTCAGGGTGCAATCACGCTTACCAGTACATTTTATAGGCTCTCGACAGCTTGTTCTTTCATTTGACACAAGAAAACGACAACTGAAAATTCTAGCACCCGTACCCCTTTAAGATTAAGAAAATCGCGAATACGTGGCCCCCGAAGCTCCGAATGGGCGCATAAGACTATGTATGCCTGGATTAAATTCGCACGAAAATGCAATTACTGCCAAAAATGTCTCCGCTTCGACAGGCCACAATCAATTGCTTCACAAGACCAACGTTCGCGACTTCGTGGCACGCGGAAAACTCGCATGGTCCGAGGGCCACCAAACACGATTTGCCAGCTAGTGCGGCGAGAAAAACCGCGGCAACAGACGTGGACCGAGCGTCGAAAGGGTTACTCGAATAACTGAGAAGCGCCTCTCCTTTGACAGCGACTGGGCTAGGCACCAAAGGCGCCAATTAGGGCACTGCCTCACAACCGGCCTTACAAGACAGAACCCGCAATCGGAGATGAACGCGAGAGTCACCCATGACGGGTTCGAAGGAAGTTTTGCCGTCGTCGCGATGGAGCCGAGGGGTCGGCACGAAAAGAGAGAGAGAGAAACTACATGTGGACGACTTTCGTGAAGGAGATGCGAGACTCGAGAGTGAAGAGGTCGCCCCTCTCCCCCTCTCGTTCCAGAGATGGCTTCTCCCTAATAAGACCCCATTTCCGGGAGAAAACTTCTCGCCGACACGAAATCTCGGCTGTCTTACACGGCGGCCAAAGTGAGTGTACACACACATCCTCGCCGCCTTCACTTCTTTTTCGCCATCTTGCCGCGCCAGCCAAAGTGGGCCCCTCAATTTCACGCCCTTCCATAAGGAACTCAAAGAGAGCTCGGTTCCCCTTCGGCACGTTTTTCCGGGCTGCTCAAACCCTTCTTCCATCGCTAGCTCGCTCCTGTAATCAGTTTCGAACCTTAACTAACCTTTTCGATTCTGGTTCCTCCAAGTTATAACCTTCATGGAGGCTATTCACCGTTTTTGCCATTTTTCTTTTAATTTTCTTTTTGCACCTCTAAAATATCCTGAAAAAACTAACACTACGAAGTGTTCTCTATATTGTTCTCCCTGTCTGTCTCTTTATACCCTCTGTATCACAGATCTATATGAATCTAACTCAGACTCTGAGATTAATTTTAACTGGGACAATCAATAGTACAGTCGGCTGCATTCAAAGTTGTTTTCATCCAGAACCATGGCATACTCCGCGTCTGCTGATAGCTGTATTCTTTATTTTTTATCTTACACAAACGAATTGAAACAGAGACAACGAAGAGGCCACGAATGTGGTTTCTTCGGTGTCTGTGTACCGATACAGGTTCTTGCGCCTGCAAGATTTTGTATTTCGTGGGTGGTAGTCTATAACCAAAACGCGAACGGACGGCACTGATGTACAGACGTTTTTTTTTTTTTTCGGTGCTAAAATGTTACTTTATTGCGCAGGAAGAAACGTTCGTTTCCAACGACCTGGCTCACTATGGTTAAACCTGCTTTTCTCGCGATTCCACTGCGCATGCGCCCTTACCCTAGCGGGGGAGTCGCGAAACGTCTCTTGATCTCGGAGGCTTTATTTCTGGCGATACCGGTTGTCGCGGCCCCTACCAAAACGCAGCATAGGACCTGAAGGCAGCAGGACAATGAAAAATGCGGATTAAGGCGATAATGGTCCTCCGGTGACTACACGCGATCACCCAGCGTTCACTGGCGGCGTGAAAGTAGGATAGCTGGCATGCGTGTCAGTTATGGCGGGTCAATTGACGAGCACTGTAAATAAACGGAATCACTATAGCTCCTTCCATCGCTACTTTTCGTACTAGGATTAACCGTATTATGGGGCAGCTAGAATCACTATTGTCATACCGGAAATCCAAGGAAGGTAGAAGTTCAGGGGAAGACGGAGGCATGAAGAGATGAAAAATCCTTGAACACGGGGCGTCGCTGAAGCCGACGTTTCGGCAAGTGGTCTTGTCTTCTTTGAGGCAGCATTTCTCAGACAGCAATGTTGCTACTTGAAGACGACAAGACGACTTGTCGAAAGGCTGGCTGAAGTGTTACGCAACGAAATGCAAGTCACCGCTTGTGCCTCGAAACAGAGACAATAGAACATTCGGTTCGTTTCTGCACGCTTGTTGCTATGCCAACTAAACGGGCTGACAAGCTGACAAGCTCACTAAGCTTTACCATTAAGCACACAGGTCTATGCCTGCGCAGAGCAGCGTCCACGCAAATACAGTGGTACGTTACCTTACTTATTTGAAACAGTTTTTTCAGTTGTAAGTCGGCGTTTGTATTGTCTTGACCGCTCTCTTGTGTCCGTGTACGCATACCCAGTCTTTTAACATGAATAGCTAACTAGCTCAGATCTTTGTTATTCTAAGCACAAAGAAGATACGAAGTGCACCTGTAGAAAATGAATCAGAAGTCACTTTCAACTAATTAAAAGCACCGTTACACTCTCGGAGAGCACACAAACGGGACAGTTCAACTTAACACCATTCGGAACTCGGTCACCCCATTTGCACATATTGCCTCGAGCTTGAAGAGAGCGCCAAGCGCCGTGTCCAGCACTCTACACGAAAGACCCGGTCTGTGCCTTTGCATTGTCCGGGAAACCAATTATGCGTCCACCGTCTTCCCTCGTGATTGGGTCCTTTACAGGGGAGTTTCGATTGAACCTTCCCTTGGCCTGGCAGCCCGATTAGTGGCCCGATTTCCGGTGGATCACAAGACTCCCAGCTCGGACTAATCTTCCCTTCTTTTGTTTCCCATCTTCGCAATGCGTGCCTTACGCTCTCATTCGCGCAACGATCAGTCCCTCCTCTTCTTTGCAAGCACTCCAAATCGCTTTCCTATTGTCTTCCATTCTTTTCACATTAGCTCGGCGCGAACGGTTTCGTAGCAATGCGCCTGCTTATCCACTATAGGCATTGTCTTTGCGTCTCGACCACTCTTCCAAGCCGTTTAGGTGAGTGAACTAGGCGTTGCGAGCAGAGGAGAGAAGCACACTAATGGTAAATAAACGTTTTCTTAATTAACTACAGCTAAACTTGCACTACATTACAAGTATTGAAATGGGCAATAATGACAGAAGTAATAACGTTTCTAATGTCATAAAATAATTTCACTTGTAATAAGATAATTCATTGTAGTTCTAGTATTTATCTATGAGCTAAAGAATTGAGATTTCTTCACATTTATATCCTAATTGCTACAACGAACGACTCCTATACCTTCCTTGGCTTCACTGTCTGCAGGCTTTTATTAAAGTATTTAATATTGTAATATGTTAGTTGACAATGTCGTTTTCTTTGTTACGTAATATCGAAACAGCACGTTGTTGTATTAACTTTTGTGCTGCATGTACGCTTTTCGCTCTTGCCAAAAACATCTAACGGAGCAGGAGCCTTTGTCAAGCCTCGGTGCCTTTTGCTCTTACCGCCATTTCTGTAAGAAGAAAACATAATAAATTTTAAATAAATCAGCGAGACAGCAACATGCGCTAATACTGGTCAACCGAAACTTTTCGGGTGGTCCATTTCTATATTAAAAAAAAAAAACGCATAAGTGAGACTCCGTCGCAATCCTTTTCAGCAAGCTTGTCAACATTAATGTGATTAGCGTGTACCAAACTCGCCAACAAACAAGGTATTACCATCGCCGAAACGCGTAGCGTGATGCGTGTACCGCACTCAGGCTCCTTGCCCGGCCACCCCTCCCGACACGTTGCGCCGTCCGGCGGCAAGCACCATAGTGAATCTCACGGGTCTCTTAAACTGCTGAATATCGCTTATACTAAATTATTGCGATGGCAGTTATACGGACCCTCTCGACAGGTTATTGCCGTCGGCGTCGCCGTCATGTTCCGTGTCAAGTCCAAATCGATAACATATCACCCCGCGCATCGTATGTTTTACGTTATTAACTTGCTTAATATGAATATGAATGAAGCAAGTTAAATTACACCCAGCAATAAAAATATTTTAGAGCACCTTATTCTTCGACAAAGAACACCGCCAATGGCACACCCATTCAGTGACACGGGTTCTCGTAAAACAGGCGGCACATAGCCAACGACGCAAGACGATGTGAAAAAAAGTTCACGGGGTCCCTTATGGACTTAAGACGACTTGAAGACGGCGCTTTTTTTTTTTTTCGCGCGAACGCTGCAAGGACGAAATGAGCGCGCACCTCGAGCCACGCTTGAAAGGAACACAGCTTTTTAATTTCTTTTATTCACGTAAACGCCGCAAAGATGAAGTGAGCGCAAAGATCCCGCGCCTCGAGCCACGGTAGTTTTTGTTTTGTGGTATATTATATACAGTTTCGTGATCACGCCGGACTTTTCTTCTGATGAAGCATACAAGGATTTCGCCCTAAAAGGCAAAATGGGCAGAATTAGGAAAAACAAAGAGACTGTGAAAGAGACAACTGGATAATGTTCCCAAAGGTGCTAATCACGTTAATAATGCCAACGATCGTAACAGCTAGACAAAATTTCAATGTCAGACAGGCCTTATACATATAATAAGCTTCAAACTAGAGTCGCAACGAACGAAAACTGAGGCATTTCAAGTCCTCACGTTATGGACCATTTTGAGGACCTTCAGAATCTGTGAGGTAAAAGAATTAAGTTGCGAAAGCAATTCACAATAGGCCGCGCCAACACCACAATGAGTTGCAGAAGCCTAATGATAAAAAAGAACATAAAAGAAAGAAAAGGGGCACCAAAACTTCATAACAAAAAAACTTCTGTTGTAGGTATCAAATTTTTGCCGAAATGGGAGCGTCATAAAAGAATTATTAAGTTCAACGATAAAAAAAAAAGATGCCCAAGAACACTACACTTAAGTGCGAGTGGTGGTTTCCGAAATGCGTCTTAAGCTTGCGAGAAAGTAACGAAAGAACAAAGGAGAAGGCAACATGCACATCAAGCAGGAACAGAAGAAACATTCTCGGACCGAAATCCATCGAGCCCAGAGTAAAAATAAATAATGACATCTGCAGAACCAAGGGCGGAAGAGGGCCAATAACGGAAATTGCTAGAGAAAGGCGAGCCGCCGTCTCGTATCGAGAGAGACGCACGAAAGCGCGAAAAGAGCCTTTAGAAGTTAAGCTGTCTCTCGAAGAGAGTTTAGCGAAGTCCATTCCTTCTTAGCGCGCGCCGCCGGAGTGCCCAGAAAGCCATTCTGAAAGAGACGCTCCCGCTCATTACGAATGCAAATGAGGCGTCACCGCAGCCGCCCGCGGCACGAGAAATCTGCGAGAGTCACGAGACGCTGCGCCGAGAGCTCGCGGGCAGCGCGCACGCGGTTTGCCAAGGACGGCAGCGGCCGTCCCAAACCGCTGTTCCTCGCCGCAAGCCTTTCGCTGTGCAAATAAATATGCGCGCTCGTACCATCCCTGCCGCCTTCTTCCATCAGCAGAGCAAATGGGGGAGGAGGATGAGAGAAGAAGAGGCGTCTCTCAGACGAGAGGATGATTTGCGACGATCGCTACAACGCCGGTTCTTTTGGACTAAATCGGGGGCTCCAGGCACCAGCTCCAGCGCTGCCTTATTAGAGCACGCGCATCTCTCATCCCAGATTTCTCCTCGGCTGATTTATGTGCCGCGGTGGCACCAGATACAGGCGCGCGCAGCCACACTCGAAGCACTGGGGAGCTCGCTATTATGCTGCGTTAAAAACGCTTCTAAGTGCCAAGCGAAGGAACACGAACTGCGCCGGACGGCGTGCTGAACAAGAAAGGCACGGCGACGTTGAAACCCGCTTCTAAAGAGACAGCTTTTCCTCGACAAAACCGATTCCCGGAGATGAGCAGCGTTTATTATTAGAACACTGCAAACAACATTAGCGTATGGATGAGATCAGATTACGCATGAATGAGATCAATGTTGAAAGACTGGGCGTGCAAACACGGGCACAAGAGAGAAGTCAAGACCCCAGAGACCTTAATACGATCAGGTTACGAACTACAGCGCTGATGACGATAACATGTTTTCCGTGTACGGCACAAAAAAAATTACACTGGCGAAAAATGCACACATGAAAGATCCGAGAAGCCTGCACATGTGCCGCGTTTTGTGGTGCAAAGCAGTAGCCGTACTCACTGTGATCCTTTATATCTATAGACGTAAACAGCGAGGATTGCAACACGGAAGTCAGAAGGGTCGGTCATATATAGGTTAATGCATATCTCTTACCAGAATGACACTGTGAAACGGTGAGGGTTTAAAAGTACAGAAACGCCCGTTCATGGTGTATACAGACTAAGCCCGGGAAAGTGCGCACCGGTATTATGTCATTACGCCGCAGTGGATCTCGATATGGCATAATTATGTTCGCAAGATACGACATCACCAGCGGCCAATGCTCGGGTGAATCGCAAAACAGCCCATGCTACGCGGAAAAAGTCGCATTTAAACACTACTCTTAGTGAACCATGAGAAATGCTTCACAACGCCTCGTTGTTGCCTACACTCTTAATCAGGTCCTGGCTAAATGCTGGCTATATCCAGGAAACTAGCCCTGCCACGGTGGTCTAGTGGTTATGGCGCTCGACTGCTTACCCGAAGGTCGCGGGATCGAATTCCGGCCGCCGCGGCTGCCTTTTCAATGGAGGCGAAAATGTTTGAGGCCCGTGTACTTAGATTTAGGTGCACGTTAAAGAACCCCAGGTGGTCGAAATTTCCGGAGCCCTCCACTACGGCGTCCCTCGTAATCATATCTTGGTTTTGGGACGTTTAACCCCAGATATTATTATTATTATTATTATCCAGGAATCTCGAGGGAAAATGTCCTGGCTATATCCAGCACTTAAAGCGGTACCTCATTAAGAGTGTAGCGCAAATAACAAAACTTATTTATTACCCCTTCTCTGCCGCTTTACTATTTCTTTCATGATCCTCCGTAACGAGTTATGACAAAGGTCACTGCTGACACGACCCAGAAATCTATGACAGTGCACGAACTCCTACTGCTCAATTTTCCCGACACAGAAAGCGAAAAGGCAGAGAAATAGGCGATGGATAAAAGGAGCAAATGCATATCGCGAAGGGAAACGTGACAGGAAGACACGAGAAAGCTTTCTCGGATGCGAAGACAACCTTTCGAAAGCGTCGCCACGAAGACGTCGGAACAGATTCCTCCCGGAGGGTACATACGTCAACTATGAACGAAATAAGCGGCGCCTACGCTGCTTCTCGCTCGCTCTCAAGGAGCGAATAGAAAGAAAAAGATCGAAAAGATACCGCATTTCGCAACGGAAGTTAAGTCTCGTTCAACGCTGTGGTCAGAAGCACGAGCAGCAAAGCTTCCGGAGTACATTCAAGTGCACCATAACCTGGAACAACGAAAGGTGGCTGTGCTGATGCACGACATAAAGAACAACGCACAAAATGTTTTTAGAGGCGGGAAGAGGGCTGAACCTGCCTTAAGCTTAGGGCTCGTCCCATTTCGAGGAAACGGTAAAGGGGAGGTAGGGAGGGTTCGACGGCAAAACAAAGGCTGCACGGGATGAGCTCCGGCAATATAAAAACTGCACGGTAATGTGGCCACACCGGACGGCTTTCGCCTTCGAGTCGTCTTATAGCCTAGTTACACGGGCACGCTAACCTCGGTTACGATGAACCTCAGCGGCGTAAACTACAGTTAGCGCCAACTGCAGTTGGCACATGTTACACGGGAAAAGTTGTCTTTAGTTTGGGTCAGTGAAGCAGGTCACGTGACACTCAGTTTCGCGATTAAAAATATAAACGCTCAGCTGGTTTTCATAAAAATACTGGCAAATGCAACGTGTTTCATTTAAAATAAATCCTTCCTCCTTGAACCTACAGTCTCCGAGCGTATGGCATCAAGTGTTTTGACAATGTTTGGCTTAAGTAAGGGCTAGTCTCGCAACTATAGTCGAGGTCAACTTACGGTCGGTGCGAAAGCCAAGACGATCCGTTGATTGATACGATTAGTGTCGCCGTGTTTGGTGCGTGGTTTGTTTTGACGAATTGTTTCGCGTGTCAGCGTCTCCGTTCTTGAGAAAGGTCAGTTGACTTGCTTTTGAGAAGACGTTTTGGCCTCCATTGGAGAGCCGCGCTGCTTTCGACCACCGACATGGGTGCCGCCATTTTGTTAGTTAGCTTCCTTAACTGAGGTGGTCAACCTCAGTTCAAAGCAACCATGGTTAGTGGGACAACTGCGGTTAGGCTTTCCGTCTAACTGGATGTGCTTCGTCTTAGACGAATCCATAATGGACCCTGTGATCATCCTACGGTATATGTGAAGTAGCGCACTTTGACAAGAACAAAGGGCAGAAGAAAGACACGACACCCACTTAACACTCCACAATCTCACTTAACATCACCACGTGAAGGCGAGGAGCGTTTTCGTCTATAAAAGAAGAGAGCATTCATACACTCTCGCTTCGCGTTAAGAATTCTAATATTGTCGCGAATCTGATCTGATATAATGAGGCTCGCAGAAACCAGAGCACAGTCAATTGACCAAGCCAGGAGTGTGTAAAGTTCGCGCACACAGCAACTTAAAGTGCTTAAATAACGCTGTTCATAGTTTGGCTCCGCAGAAACCGGTTCTTCAGCAAGTGCGTCTCATTCGGTAATGCACGACTAACAATAAGAGAGAGCGAGCAAATGGCAGTACTCTAATCTTCACTACGAGATGCGAACCAGGACTAAATGAGTCACGCCACGAGCTCTTTTAACAAGGGACGCTGCTAGAATTTCACAGCGAGCGCTTAAATCACAGCCGGAAACGTTCATATTATGACCCATTACGGTAGCAGCAGCTCACACGTGAATCTGCACCATGGAACGAACTGCAAGCGTTACGCTTTCGAAACCGGGGTTTCAACGCAAGCCCCAAATTGTAGCGCGATTCAAGCAGCGACAGCTTGTTCAAGTGTTGGACTTCGCAGTTCACGTTGCGTATAAGCACATGATTACGCGTTATTACGGTGGAAGGGAACGCACTGGAGAGAACTATTTAAAAAGCGAAAGATAACGAGACAAGGTTGATTGGAGGGATGTAACATGGATACACTGAGACAGAGCCCCGAGGCAGACTATGCAGGTTCCACCAACGAACTTACCAAACTATAGTGAAAGAACATTCTGTTACTAAGTGTGACAGAGGCACGCTGTAAGCTATATCATGAAAGGCACTGCATGCAGCATCCATGTGTTGAGCAGCTGCCGTGCCAGTTAAACATTTTTAGAAATGGCGTTCATTGCTGGAGCATGTGTAAAAACGACACGCACACGCACGCACACACACACGCACGTACTCGGTACAAGCTAAAGCTACACGTTTCTTCACTATGCTACTGCATCTCTATGCTCGATTGGGCTACATTATCAAAACCAGCGTGCAGAAAACATCAGCGTAACTTACATTCAAAATTAGCGAAGCAGGTTTGTTTGGGAAGTTTTGTCTACAATTCACAGAGTTCATGTCTCTCGCTGTAGCTAAGATTCTAAATTAAAGACAGGTATGCAGACTCAATTTACTACCCATTACTCGAATTCAATATATTGGGGGTCTGAATCAAAGTACCGCGAAAATCATTCCACATATATATGTGATCTTCTGTATCTATTTATCCCATATGAACTTGTTCACGCGGTATTTTAATGACACCATTGCTGCATTTCAGATGCGGAAAAACTTCGAAGAAACGCAGTTGATCGAGACATCTCCCTGCGCGTTAAGTCACGCATAAAGTAATACAGGCGCCGGCGAAAGGAACTAACTGAAAACACGGCGACCGAAGTGCTATGTTTGCAACGTCCGCACAGCTCTTAACGAGTGGCTAAAATGTTTCACACACAAACAGGCTGCACAAGAACTTAACTACATGCCGCACTGCAGCTGCTCACGATCTTTTTTACCCGCGGATGCCTGTGGCAAATGTGGAAGTGTAGCGCCAGCATCCGACGTCACTGTAGCCTTCCCGCCCCTTTTCCTCAATCGCGCGTTCGCGCCCTTCTCTCCGCCGCTAACCCCAAATCTCATTAAGGACGTGCTCCTAATTACGCGAACCGTTCTGGATGCTCCCCCGAGCAATTTATGACCGTCTCGCCCCAAGAGAAATAATTCCCTTTGATGCGCCTGCGCGTCGCAGAATTTTCGCGCAAAGCTCGGGCGCCACCGATTTAGGCGGGAACTGCACGAAATGGCAGGAACGTGTCGAACACGCGGCCATTTGCATACGTAAAAGATACAAACGCGCGTAATGCGCTGCTCGATAAATTTCATAGGTTCCGTCATGCATTCGCCTAAGACGACTGGTAAGCGAAAGCCATCTTCTGTTTAGTCGTTGTATTGATCCTCCCGTGTCCCCCAACGAAAGCTTTCAATCAATCAATCAATCAATCAATCAATCAATCAATCAATCAATCAATCAATCAATCAATCAATCAATCAATCAATTAATCAAAGAACTTTATTTTCACCAAAAACAAGAACATTTACGGTGAAAAAAGGTGGCCGGGAAAAAAGCTGTCCAATGACAGCTTGACAAAGCCCCAGCCACCCATCGGCGGTGAAACGACAGGGTACAGCACTTGATAAAAGTGAAAAAAAAATGCATATTAATAGTTGCTCACAATTACACATTGATACCGTAGTGCATTCACTACGGGCGCAGGTACACTAGTTTTACAAGGTTTTACAAGAAGAAAAAAAAAAGTGGAAAAAAATGCAAGGAAATATACTAAGCATTTCAAGTACGTTAAAATGTACAATGCGCAGTTATGTACAGATATGCACGCGCATAATATACACATATATATATATATATATATATATATATATATATATATATATATATATATATATATATATATATATATATATATATATATACATACAGCATATGAATAACGAAGGAAAACACAACTTGCGAAATACGTGTATACTCCAATATTGGAAAAGGCAAGTTTGAATTGTTACGTGAACAGACCTCTAATTTCTTTTTTTGTGTGAAATAAAACATCTGTTCCTTGCGTTTCGAAGTAGTTTAATGTTCTTGGGACGATGTCTTGGATGCGTTGCGTTCCATAGTGTGTGCGTGAGAACGGAACGTGCCAAGGCGGTTGATATCGAACATGATAGGAAATTACGTTTTGTTTAAAGGGGCCCTGCAACACTTTTCGAGCATGCTCAAAAAGTGCTGCCGATCGGTAGTCGAGGCTCCCGAGAACACGCGAGCCAAATATTACAGCGATGCGCACGGCCTGGAATTTACAATAAATTCTCAAAGTCAGCTGAAAATCGCTCCCTCTTCTCTCGACAAATGATGTATTAGTCCGCAAAATATGACGCGATTGTCGGCAGTTCCACCATTGGCTGATGTTATAATCACGATAACACCCTCATTATTACTTTCGTTGTTAATTTTGAGTTCAATAAGTAGATAATATGTATGTTTATATTCTGTTATCGCGTTAAAAACACCGAACAAACATTAATATTAGCACTTCCGGTCTCACCGACAGCTCGTCTGCTCGTAGTTGCGTGAAGCAAAACTGCTAGCCGGCCTAGTTGGAACGAATTCATTGTAGTACTTGCGCGAGAACAAACGGGGACGAAGAAAGGAGACACACGGACAAGCGCAGCTTGTCCGTGTGTCTCCTTTCTTCGTCCCCGTTTGTTCTCGCGCAAGTACTACAATGAAAACGTAGTTGCGTGGTTCCGTTTTCTTCGCCATGCGCAGTGCCGAAAACGTGATTATTTCTGTGCTTTTGACCATCGCCGGTTGCCGTTGAGAGTGGCAGCCGTTCGCGTGTTGCCTCGTCAGCTGAGAACTGCATCGTCGGCACGTTCTCACGACCGACCGAGGCACGGGCGCAGCGTGTCTCCGATAACAAGGCTGGCGTCCGGTAATGGCGGCGCTTCGGGGTCGTCTGCCAGTGCCGTCTTACGAGGCGGTGTATCGGAGTATGGGCCGAAACCGATCTCAGCTGTCACTCGTTCCAAACGAGCGCGCAGGTTTGCTTCCATGGTTGGCAGAGCGATCAAAACACTACGGCGTTCGAGGTGCACACCCAACATTACCAAACCGACGCGCAGTTTTCAAGCACACGCGATATCGGCTCCGCTCGACGAGAACGACGCAAGCCGACCGGAAGTGGCGGCACAGACCACGTGGTTGCGCCCAGACGTCAGAGAGAAAAAAATGAAGAAAAAAACTCCGCCGGCGCTCTTGGGCGGAGCCTCGCTCCTCTGCGCTGCCTCCCTCGACTCGCTGCCTAGCTTTCCGCGCGCTCGCAGCGTTGAGTTGAGGGAGAAAGCTGCGGAACGTGATCTCTATAATTTGGTAACACCACTTAGACTTGACGGATTCGAAAAATTTTTGCGGCATATGACTCGCGAAGAGTCATACGTCAATAATGAGACTATTCCAATATAACTAAAGAAGGTGTTGCAGGGCCCCTTTAAGGTTCGCGAGTTTAAGAAGTGTGTCCGATTTCCCGAGTGCTGCCTTTTTGTAGCAGCATAGCAATTTGTAAGTATATAGATCTGATATTTTCACTATTTGGTGCTGTTTGAAAAGAGGGGCGGTATGTTCTAGAAAGGGAGCATTTGAAATAAGTCGAACCATTTTCTTTTGTAACACGCTCAGTTTTGACATATTAAGAGGTGTAGTTTTACCCCATACCAGGAAGCAGTAACATAGGTGGGAATTAAAAAGCGCGTCGTAACGTAATCTCTTTATTGTAGCTGGCAGTATGTGTCGATGACGGCTAATTAGTCCTACACACTTATCCAATTTCAACGTAACCGCGTTTACCTGGTCATTCCATGACATGTGCTCGTTGAAGATGATGCCAAGTATTTTAACGCATTTTTCAATGCGAACAGTGAACGGACCTAGGACAAGCTCCTTAGGTACTACAGCCAGCGCTCCGCGAGCACGAAATATAACACACTTAGTTTTGGCTTCATTCAATACAAGGCTGTTTGCCTTGCACCAGTCATTCAGCTTCGAGCAGAACGCACTTGCTTCAGCTTGAATGCTACATAATTCATGGCCTTTAAAAAATACTGTGCAATCGTCGGCGTAAATGATGAAGTGACACGTGGTGTTTAATTTTATTATATCATTAATGTAAAAGAGGAAAAGCATTGGCCCTAAAATGCTGCCTTGTGGTACTCCACAAGAGATACGCCGCAGACGTGATCTGTGAGTGCCTATTTCGGTAAATTGAAGTCTTTCATCTAGGTAGGAGCGAAGAAGTTGTGATGCAACTCCCCGAAAACCATAGCATTCCATTTTCTGTAAGAGAATAGCATGATTGACACGATCGAAGGCTTTGCTAAAATCGAGATATAGTCCTACTGTCAATGTCCTGTTTTCTATGTTTTCTAATATGAGCTCTTTTTGAAGCAAGAGTGCATCCTCTGAGGAACGATTTTTTCTAAATCCGAATTGATAGGTAGTTAAGAGATTAAATCTTCTACTAAAGCTCTCGATGCGGGTATTAATAACTTTCTCAAGGCCTTTCGAAAAAACTGGCAATATTGAGACTGGACGGTAGTTGGAGAAGCTATTTTTGTCGCCTCCTTTATGAATTACTGTGACTCTAGCAACTCGCATGCTACTTGGAAAAACGGCACCTAGCATGGTTTTGCACTGCCTCCAGGATCGGGGGCACTGCAAGCTTCCTGCACCTTACCTCGTTTTGCACTGCCTCCGAGATAAGCCCCCTTCGATCAAGCGATAATGTCATGTGATGAAGTCATCGTGTGACGTCATCACGTTTTTTTTTTTTTTTTGCATCCCTCGACGCCGCCGACGGCAACGGTCAATTTTCGCTTTTGATGAGGGACCTAAGGCTTTCGCCTTAATAATCGAAGCGCCATTCGTACAGGCGATCTCACATCATTCCATACAGTATCGTAGAGCTCCGATACAAACACATATGTTTAGACAGGCTCCCGACTGGAAACACCTCCCATTCTTAATGTCGAAAGCTTGACATCGTCGATATGCGAACAGAGACAGCACTTCAAGGACAAGCAGCAAGCGTGGATAATGTAACGTGTTTCCACCAAGTGTACCATATTAGCGCCAAATCTACCGTATTTGCAACCAAAATACAGGACACGTCAGTCTTGTAGGAGGGTCCGCCTCGGTGGTACAGTAGTTACTGTGCTCGGTGCTCGGCTGCAGGGCACTGCAGTTGCATTTTGATGGACGCGAAATGCCAGAGCCCCGTGTACTGTGCGATCTCAGCGCAAGTTAAAGAACACCAGATGGTCGAAATTTCCGCAGGGCCTCCACTACGACATGCCTCATTACTACAACGTGGTTTCTAATTATAGTAATAAACCATAATTTTAACGTGGTCATAATTATAACGTGGTAATATTTGTGGCAAAACCACAAATATTATTAATAATCCCGAAGGAGGAAACTGGCGCGAGCAAGAAAAACGAACAGAGGACCGCCACGAGAGAACGTGCCACAGTGGACGACAAAATGCGCCTAACGACGGGCCCTCAATCATGTCAAAGAAAACTGAAACGGTATTCTTGCTCATGTTCCTCCATCCAAGTTTTACAGCCAGCTGATTGAAGGAAAGAAAGAAGCCGACCGAGATAATTACAAAACAGCAAGCACAATCGTGCCCGAATACAAGGCTGTCTGTGACTGTTTTCCTTAACTGAAGTTTAGTGGCGAAGCAAAAGCAGGACAGTAATGGAATTATGCGCACGGAATGTTGAAAACGTGCCCTCTAAAATAACTATTATACTTCATCAAATCAATTAACCGCCACGTGCTGCTTGTTAGGAACACAATACGTTCCAAGCTTTCAATCGCATCACCTACAGACGCTAAAGAACCCATTGTCCCCTTCCACCCTGAAAAAAAATGTTACCCACGCGAAAAATAAATAAATAAACTAATAACGAAAATGTTCGGTAGGGCGCAGACAGCTCGAACTAGGTAACTGCGAGAACACTAAATATTTCAAGCCATGGTACAGGTTATCTTACTTTCCCTCAGACGGACAGAGCGTGCGAGCGAGCGAGCTAGAAAGAGAGAGGGACGATGAAGAGAGGAGAATCAATGGGGGATGATAGGCGACCCACTTATGTAAATAAAGCAACGCACGTTGTTAGGAGAGAGACGTTAGGTAAAAGTTTACTGCGTAGCATTAACTAGAGGCATTACTCGCCCGCTAGATACACAGGGCCGGTAGCGTTAGCCGAAAACATCGCCTATAAAAGCGTCGCGGCCGTGAGTATATAACAGGGCATATGTAAAAGTGCGCTGATCGCGTACGAACACACAAGATTGTGCTCCGGAATGAACCAGCACCGCTACTTTCGATGCGGTAGGCTTCTCCGCAGGAGAGGAGAGGAACGGGGCACACCGGAAGCGCCGGCACCAGCATGCGCGACAGGCCACGCTATTCGACGCTAGCCACAAGAGCAAACAAACGCATTCGCGCGCTGTTTGCTCGTCCCCTCACTCTCACCTTCCTTATGCGCGTGTTTGCTTTGCCACAGAATTGCGCGCAGAAGCATTGTCAAACGAGCACTGGCGCACGCGTTTCGCCACAGCCCATCCTCGAAACGTAAACAGACGGCACGCAAACTCCCGTTACAAAGGAAGGGGATGCGAAAGGGTTCGGAGAATCCCCCTCACCCCAATAAATAAAGGCGAGTCTGGGAGAGCAGACTTTTCATTCCCAAACTTTTAGTGCGCAAATGTACCAGCACTGAGGAGCTCTTAAAACTCGCGATGTAAATAGACTAACACACGGGCAAAGCAGATATCTCCACGGGTTTGCACATACTTCAGAGCACTTAAGGGGGCGACCCTGGAGTAACCACCCAGTGAGAACGACGCCGTAATCAAAGCCGAAATAATCGGCACGTTAACATCGTTTCACTGTACGATTCCTTCGAGCGACACACTGTAGCGGGTCCACAGCGAACGTACGTGAAATGGGCCCCGTCACGTCTGGAATGCTAAAGGACAAGAACGTCAAGAATGGTGTATGACATTCATTTCAAGTTACTGCCACTCCACACCGATAATCGCACTGCATTGAACAAGAAGAAGGAGAAAATCAAGCGCCAATATTCAGTAAGCGGCAACCAGTTATAAAAATGCGAGGACATTGAAGCCCTCTTCACGAGCTGTGAGTGCGAAGTTATTAGGTCCTCCGCGACTATAGAGTTGGAGGAGGCAGCAGGCGGGCGCAGCAGCTGAGCCCAATGGAGATGAGAGAGGGCGAGATGGACCGCGCGCAACACCTAGTAGGTAGCAAGCCTGCGTATTCTATGTTGTCCCATTATGCTATATAGACCAAAAATGCCACTGCCGAGCCCGGCGTGATGCGAGTGACGTCAAAACTTCGGTTTAAATAGTATGATGCTGCAAAGCGGAGTGCACAGACATGCGCTCTAGGCGGCACTGAAACGATTATATATATATTGTGAGACGACGTCAGGTACGACGGAACGATTGTTGTATTTACAGCAAAGGCGCGCGAACCAAAAACCGAACACCGGCGATCCAACACAATGATGATGATCACGATGATGTGTATGCACAAGTGAAGATGATGACCGACACAGTCAGCGCTCACACTATTTTCCCCCTTCACGAAAGCGGTCAGCAAGACGTCCCTTTAGTAAGGGTACGAACGCCGGATATAGGGCTTCAGGCGAGACACATGGGTGATCTCGGTACCGCGACGACGGCGGTCCGAAGCCGAAGTAACAGGAGCGACGCGGTAATTCACCGCAGACGTTCGTTCAAGCACGGTGTAAGGGCCCAGGTATCTGTGAACGAATTTTTCACAGAGCCCCGGTGTGCGAACAGGTGTCCAGAGGAGCACTTCGTCGCCTGGGTGGAAAGACACAACTCTACGTGTCTCATCACAGCGAACTTTCTTCTTGGCCTGAATGGCAGAGGTGTTGGCGCGGGCAATTTCACGGCAGCGGGCGACGCGGGCAGCGAACTCTTCTGGAAGGGACGCCGATGGGACAGAGGGCGCGGAGAAGAAGGTGGTGTCCAGAACAAAAGACGGTGCACGGCCATACACGAGGAAAAACGGGCTGCAGCTTGTAGTGCGCTGTATGGCCGTATTGTAGGCAAACGTGACGAAAGGCAGTATTGTGTCCCAGTTCTTGTGATCGGGCTGAACATACATAGAGATCATGTCGGACAAAGTTCGGTGAAAACGCTCGATGAGACCATTTGTCTGCGGGTGATATGCCGAGGTGGTCTTATGGATGGTGTCAGAGGCCTGTAGGACTTCAGCGAGGACATGAGAAAGAAACGTCTTGCCACGGTCACTAAGGAGAATTCGAGGGGCGCCGTGGCGTAAGATAATGGCACGCAGGACAAAGTCGGCGACTTCGGAGGCAGCACCAGAAGGAAGAGCTGCCGTCTCAGCGTAGCGAGTTAAGTGATCTACGGCAGTAACGATCCAGCGATGACCGGCGGGTGTAAGCGGAAGAGGTCCGTATAAATCTATGCCCACGAACTCGAAGGGAGCGGACGGGCACGGTAGAGGTTGTAAAGGGCCGGCGGGTAGAGATGTCGAACGTTTTCAATGTACGACGTGTACGATTCGTCGGGTCCCTGGATGCGAGTAGCGAGCTTCTGTTTCGCTACCTCAGAGCGTCCTGCAGACGTGCCGAAGATCTGACGCAGCTGCACCGTGAATGCTGACCAATCGGGAAAGTCGCTTTCGTGGTTATGGTACCACGTCTTCGCGACCTCCTTGAGGTAAAAGGGAACATAGCGCAGCTTATGTGCCTCGTCCCAATAATTACAAGCACTGGTTCTGTCGTAGTTGTCCAGCCATTCTTCTACGTCCTCACCGCGAAGGCCGGAAAATACTGGAGGGTCTCGCTGGGATGTACTCACGGTGTACCGTGGCCCAGCAGGCTGAGCGGGCGCGGCAGGGACGGTAGGAGGTGCCTCGTTTTGTGCCATGGATGTTGTTGACAAGCACAGTCGTCGACCAGACCGGAGCTCCAGGGGTGACCGGTAGAGCAAGCGGACGTGGGAATCACAGCACGCTCCACCACTTGTGAGACGACGTCAGGTACGACGGAACGATTGTTGTATTTACAGCAAAGGCGCGCGAACCAAAAACCGAACACCGGCGATCCAGCACAATGATGATGATGACCGACACAGTCAGCGCTCACAATATATATATATATATATATATATATATATATATATATATATATATATATATATATATTATATATATTGGAGAGATCGTGTCTCCAATGTTATTCACCGCGTGTTTACAGGAGGTTTTCAGGGCCCTAGATTGGGAAGAGCTAGGGATAAGAGTCAATGGAGAGTATCTCAGTAACCTACGATTCGCTGATGACATTGCATTGATGAGTAACGCGGGAGACGAATTGCAGCTCATGATTACTGAACTGGATACGGAAAGTAGAAGAGTAGGTCTGAAAATTAATATGCATAAAACTAAAGTAATGTGGAACAATCTTGGTAGAGAACAGCGCTTTGCGATAGGTGGCGAGACACTGGAAGTTGTAAAGGAGTACGTCTACTTAGGACAGGTAGTAACCGCGGAGCCGAACCATGAGAGTGAAATAACTAGAAGAATAAGGATGGGTTGGGGCTCATTCGGCAAGCATTATCAAATCATGAATGGTAATCTACCACTATCCCTCAAGAGGAAGGTATATAACAGCTGCATCTTACCGGTACTTACCTACGGAGCAGAAACCTGGAGACTTACAAAGAGGGTTCAACTTAAATTGAGGACGACGCAGCGAGCGATGGAAAGGAAAATGATAGGTGTAACCTTAAGAGACAGGAAGAGAGCAGAGTGGGTCAGGGAACAAACGGGGGTTAATGACATCATAGTTGAAATCAAGAAGAAGAAATGGATATGGGCCGGGCACGTAGCACGTCGGCAGGATAACCGGTGGTCATTAAGGGTAACTGACTGGATTCCAAGAGATGGCAAACGCGTGAGGGGGAGACAGAAAATTAGGTGGGTAGATGAGATTAAGAAGTTTGCAGGTATTACGTGGCAGCAGAAAGCACAGGACCGGGTTGATTGGCGGAACATGGGAGAGGCCTTTGCCCTGCAGTGGGCGTAGACAGGCTGATGATGATGATGATATATATATATATAAAGACAGGACGGGCGCCCTTGTCCCTTGTGTCCCGTATTTCTTGCGTTCTGCTTTTATTTTCAGACTGTGCTTTCTGCTGCCACGTTATACCCGCAAACTTCTAAATCTTATCTGCCCACCTAACTTTCTGTCTCCTCCTCGCGCGTTTTCCTTCTCTTGGAATCCAGTCAGTTACGCTTAATGACCAGCGCTTATCTTGCCTACGCGTTACATGCCCTGCCCATATCCATTCCTTCTTCTTGATTACGACAAAGATGTCCTTAATTAACACCCGTGTGTTCCCTGACCCACTGTTTGTAAGCCTCCAGGTTTCTGCTCCGCAGGCGAGTACCGGTAAGATGCAGCTGTTATATACCTTCCTCTTGAGAGATAGTGGTAAACTACCATTCATGATTTGAGAGTGCTTGCCAATGTGCTCAATCCAATCCTTATTCTCCTAGTCACTTCAGTCTCGTGGTTCGGCTCCGCGGTTACTACCTGTCCTAAGTAGGTGTACTCCTTTACAAATTCCAGTGTCTCGCTATTTATCGCAAAGCGCTGTTCTCTTCCGAGATTGTAGCACATCACCTTAGTTGTCCGCATATTAATTTTCAGACCTACCGTTCAGCTCTCCTTGTCCAATTCAGTAATCACGAGTTGCAGTTCGTCTCCTTAGTTGCTCATCAATGCAATGTCATCAGCGAGTGGCAGGTTACTAAAGTATTCTCTGTTAACTCGTATCCCTAACTCTTCCCAATCTAGGGCCCTGAAAAGCTCCTCAAAGCACGTGGTGAATAGCACTGGGGAGATGGTGTCTCGAATGGTGTCTCCAGTTAGCGCTGTATGTGTTTCATCCTCTCTGTCCATGTCCGGTAGCGCCGCTCTGTGTCATGAATCCCTACCACGCCTACTTGCCCAAGTGCCAGAATACAAATGTACAGCGCTTCAACGTTTCGGGATTCCGTTTTCTAGATTATTTTCTTGGCATTGCGACACTCTTCATTTTGTGCTCTAGGGAATGCGGTCGTCAACGTTCGCCACTCGACATCTCTGCGAAAATTAAATTCCAGAGCACTCGGCTTCTATTAGTTGTTTTTCTTTCACGAGAACAACTAATGGTATCGTTCGAAGTTCCTGCTTGGCATCTAGCGAGAAAGCGTCAGCATTATACTCAAGTCATCGGCAAAAATTGTCCGTCGAAACATTTTGGATATAAGCTTTGAAATTTTTACATTTGGGCCAATCTACGAAATTCAAGGAAAGCAACTTTGTCGCGTGAAAAGAAAACTAATCTATCGCAAGAAATATAACCGTATAAAATAATATTTATCAAGGACCAAAAGATATAAGTGAACAGAAGTGAAAAATCTGGAACGCGTAAGAGGCGTGAAGATCTTCATTTTGCCACGATAAGGGACCGCCAGACGAGTATTCCATCACGAATCCTCTCTCTGTTTTCATATAAAACCAAAAAATAAAAAATGTATTACTGATAAACAAGGAAGCAAACAGACACCACGTACTCAGCATAGTACTTGACTGCCAGAACCTCCAACAGAATGTTTACAGGCAAGGAATTCGAAACCAGTAAATAACTTCATCACAGGCCTGCATGAAAATCAAAACAGAAGTTGAAATGAAGCCCTAGTGCAGTCACTGCCTCAGGACGGAGCGTCATTGCACACGGAGCTGAAGAAAAGAATCAGACGCGAAGTACGAAACATCTTGACTTGACACCAAATGCTCGAAATACCAACGAAGCGATAGCGGCAACTGCGATATTGGAAAGCTGGCTACATAGACAACTCTGTTCGGTCGTGAGTGAATGCCAGACAGTATTACGTGCCAAACGACGCCACCTCTGGAATTCTACGACTTGTCTGTCGTTGAGTCACTCAGCCGACTACGTTACTAACAAAAAATCGTTACATAAATCTATTCTGGCAGCGCGTTAGACGGTCACGCGAAGAAGATCTAAACACAAATGAGGGGGGGGGGGGAGTTTACAGCGAACAACTCGGGATTACTGAAAAATGAAGCAATTTCTAAAAGTACGGACAAAAAACAACAAAGAAAGTTATTTCGCCCTCTGGTTGTCTTTCATTCCCCGTGTTTCTTCTGCCCCGTTTGCGTTCATCATAGAGTACCAACTTATCCGGTTGGCCACCTTGATAACTTGCATCGCAGTATTTGTTTTCAAATTTTTTTTCATAGGAGGTTGTCGAAGGTTAAATTACATGTAAGTTTAACCTAACTCCAAGCGACAAAAGTAAAGTTGAGCTTCCCAAAACGAATCACTTCCAGTGCGCCTTCCTAAATATGAATTGCAGGAAAAGAGACTCTTGTCAGACGCTGTAGTTCAGAGTTCCTGGCAGGCATAACAACGTTAACATCGAAGAAAAACTAATGCCTGCACAATCCAGGGAACACGAGCAAAAGTTAAAAAAATAAGACGTTTTGGCGCCCCTGCCTGCGCACTGTAGACTGCGCGTGTGAACCACGGTATCAGGGGATAAAGATTCTGGTCAGAAACCAAGACCAAACAGCTCGAGAGCTATTAGAAGCTTATTTTACTAGAAAGAAATGTGATGATTGTCAGTGACACTTCTATCAGATTATTTCAATCAGAAATGTCTTTCTCCGACAAGTGGCTGCCCCGCTAGACTGATGAGCGGACGTAACTGTGCCTGCGCATGTCATAAATCGCTATATATTGCTACGTCTTTCAATAAATCAAATGAGTTGAAAGTTTACCGCCCGTGTCTTCGTACCTCCCTCTGTCTTCGTCTTTTCTGTGCGGTCAAAATGTCAAACAAAATATAACGTTCGAATAAACAAGATGGCCCGAACCTAACTTCATCAACCTACATACGTTTTCGTGGAGCTTTTTTTAACGCCATAGCGTTAAAGAGCTCGCTTCGCAGAAATTCCGGTGTCGGCGTCGGTTTGGTTGGTTGAGAGCGAAAAATCATCATCTTGTACGTGACCGAAAAATCGAGAAAGATGCAAATAAAATAAATAATAAAATACCTGTTCAGTTCGAGTGAGAATCGAGGCAAGGCAGTCTTCGTAGCAAGCAGTTATTCTACCACAGAACGACGCTATTGCTTGAAAGTGCTTCGAAAAAAAAGAAAAAAAGAAAACACTATATGAATACCATGTATTAATAAAAACCTTTTGTTCCAGTGAGAATCGAACCCAGGACGTCTGCGTGACAAGCAAGTTTTCTACCACAGAGCCACGATATTGCTTGAAACTGAGTGGGAAAAGGAAACTATACGTTTATTATGCACTGGAAGGAATCTCCTTAACGCACGTAATATTGCGTGGTAGATGCGTAAAATCGTGCCAGGCGTCAAAACATTGCGCTCAGACATATTTAATCAACATCAGCTGCAAAAGCATCAACAAAGTGAGCAGCTGCGTAGGTTCGCGTGTTGCCTTACGGACGCGTAGTGGGCCCTTCGCTGATTCGCAAAAGGAAGAATTATGGTGCAGCGGGCCCTTAACAACGGTACTTGCAATAGGCATTCTAAGATAGTTTTAAAGGGCCAATGTTGCCATCATTCTAGAGTAATTTTAAACAACCGTGCCGCGTAAGGTACGGTTGAGACACGCACCGCGTACCCAGGCTGGCAATTGAGAAGGCGATGCGCACGGAGCCCCATTACGCTATTGCGTTCTACTCTTGAAGGCGAAGCTCAAGCGCCCTCCAAGTTGTTTTCTCCCACAAAAATAATCGCCATGGAACTTGACGTCATATCTACAAGTCACGAAGAGCGAGCGCGCTGACAGCGTGACGTGGCACTCTTGCAAAAAAAAAAAAAACAGAAGTGACGAGCGCAGGGTTTTTAAGAAAGAAGACGTTGACCGGTCATATGACGATTGTTGATTGTGCGAAAGAAATGATGTCCCAAAAGATGCAGGTGTACTTATAGTGTAGCCCTTTTTTTTACTACTGCTTGCACGTCACTGTGCTGAACTTCAATTCCAACTCATACAAAGGTAACAACAGCTGTTGCTGAAGACGCTGCTGCTGACTCCAAGCTAGTGCAAGGCGTAAGGAAATGCGTCAAAGTTGTTAACGAAGCTTCCTAGAAAAGGCCGAGCTCAGTTTGACGCGAGAGGGAAACTAAATAGAATATCATCAGTAGAGGGAACATTTACTTTCATTATTGTCCAGGGAAGCCGTGCACGCAGCAAGAGGGGCATAATAATAAACAGGGTACTTCAAGCAATGTGTCCAAAAATCTTCAAAAGCAAGGAAAATTGAATATTTGTTTGCTGCCTTCGTACTTTTTTCTGTAGCGACAGATATCTTAAGATAGTTGAAGACATCAATAACGACAGTAACTAAATAAAGTAATTAACGTTTTAATTAGCGGAGACAGACGGTCGGGTGCAAAGGGAGAATTGGAGTCCGTCCTGCGAAGAGCCCATCGCCGCTTTGTGATTTCGAAAAAATGTACTCAGGTAATGGTTACGGAGTAATGAAATTCCACCAGCTCCACCGGCGAAACTGAATCCGAAACGCCGATGAGCGCAGCTAGCAGACGACCAGAATGACGGAACTGTTCCTGACAGCGATTGTAGTGGCGTTCGTCTACCTTCGTTACCGTACGTGAACATGGGTGCTGTAATTTCAAGCGCAGCCTGCATACCTACGAAGCGAAGTCGATCGATGGGTTACAACGACGCTCGCTCATTCTGGGCGTCTCGGAAGAATATGGCAGTTGCGTTCTCCCGCGTTTCAGTTTAGGTTTCGTCGGCGAAATGGGTTAGGTTTCATAACTCTACTCAAATTACAAGCGGCCGATTTTTCCAAATCTCAGAGCGGCAATGGACTCTTCGCAGAAAGGGCTCCAATTCTCCCATTTGATCCGACCGCTTGTCTCCACTAATTAAAAAGGCAATTAATTTAACATCCGTGATTATTCATTTAATTGATGTTTAAACCATGTTGACATATTTCCCACTACAAAAAGAAAAACAATTATAAAGGCAGTGACCAAATATTCCATTTCCTTTATTGAGAATTTTCGGACACATTTCTTGAAACAATAACCATCCTTGATCAGAGCTAATGCTCCTTCAAAGCGTGCTCTGCCTCGCTATGGGGTTCCACAAGGAGAAGCCCCCTTTACGTGTCATACGTGGAAACTACGCAGTTGCCTAAAAGAACGTTCGACGATTGAGCATCGTGTATTGTAGCGCAGCAAACGTAACATAACACGGAAAGAACGTTGCCGTCTGGAACAACATATATCCATGGGACGAACGAACACTTATATCGATGACACATACTATATCTGTTACATACTGAATGTCTCTATACAGATTTGGGAGGTTTAATAATAAACGCTGGGGTGTTACGTTCCAAAACCACGATATGATCATGAGGCACGCCGTAGTGGAGGGCTCCTGATTAAGTTTCGACCACCTGGGGTTCTTTAACCTGCGCCTAAATCAAAGTACGCGGGTGTTCTTGGCATCTCGCTCCCATCGAAATGCGGCCGCCGTGGCCGAGAACGGAACCCGCACCCTCGAGCTTCGCAGCGCGACACCTTACGTACAGTGTGTGTGCCTGCACAGAGTTTCCTAAAATTAACTAGAGGGGACTCTGGCGCTGCGATCGTTTAGCCGCCATGGGAATGATGGGTGGTACACGGATTTGCGTAGTCTTCGTACTTGCGGGCTTCGAACGCACTTGTGGCTTTGTTTATTGCTGTGTTTTGGCTTTCTTTTGGATAAAAGAATGGATCGTTGTGAACTTCGTGACCAGATTTGAATTGGTGAGCCTAAAAAGGTTAAAGTGGTGAAGTGGAACTGCCGACTTATGCTGAACTTCGTTTTACGACAAAGCGGATGCAGGCGACGCGGAGCCAAACGGAGCCGAAAAAACGAAGTTTAGACAAATCCGTGTACTACCCATCATTCCCATGCTGACTGAAGCGCCATGCGTTGCAGCTCCCATAGACACTAGCGCCAGAGCTCCCTAGAGTAAGTACTGTAGCAAAGTGTGTGTGTGTGTGTGTGTGTGTGTGTGTGTGTGTGTGTGTGTGTGTGTGTGTGTGTGTGTGTGTGTGTGTGTGTGTGTGTGTGTGTGTGTGTGTGTGTGTGTGTGTGTGTGTGTGTGTGTGTGTGTGTGTGTGTGTGTGTGTGTGTGTGTGTGTGTGTGTGTGTGTGTGTGTGTGTGTGTGTGTGTGTGGTGTGTGTGTGTGTGTGTGTGTGTGTGTGTGTGTGTGTGTGTGTGTTGTGTGTGTGTGTGTGTGTGTGTGTGTGTGTGTGTGTGTGTGTGTGTGTGTGTGTGTGTGTGTGTGTGTGTGTGTGTGTGTGTGTGTGTGTTGTGTGTGTGTGTGTGTGTGTGTGTGTGTGTGTGTGTGTGTGTGTGTGTGTGTGTGTGGTGTGTGTGTGTGTGTGTGTGTGTGTGTGTGTGTGTGTGTGTGTGTGTGTGTGTGTGTGTGTGTGTGTGTGTGTGTGTGTGTGTGTGTGTGTGTGTGTGTGTGTGTGTGTGTGTGTGTGTGTGTGTGTGTGTGTGTGTGTGTGTGTGTGTGTGTGTGTGTGTGTACGCGCGCGCGTGCGCTGCTTTAGACTATCATGGCCGTCCTTACAAAGAAAACATAACGACAAAGCGCTAAGCTCACAACTAAGCCTTATCTGCAAAAGCCAACGCGTACGTAAGTAAAACTGCATATAAGATAGCCATAGAAACAAAACTGACATTGAAGTGAGCTTCGGTTTCGCTCTTCTTTTTCTTCCCTGTCTTCCTTTTTTCTATTTCGCTTTCTGGCTACCTAAATACACGGCCTTCGCATGTTTGTTTCCTCTAATAAACTTTGTTTACGTGTGCAGCGCTTCCTCCCTCTATTTCTTGCGACTTGTGTTGCGTCTTTCGTGCTGTACAAAGCCGGATTCCTTGTTACTGTCAAATATACTCCGATATGTAGCAAACAACGCTGCCTAAGCTACCGGGTATAGCGGTCATACAGAACTCACCCCATGCGTTTAGCGGGGCAGTCGTTTTTGATCTGCGATTCATTACTACAGCAGATAGACTTCGTATACAACAATTGTAATATTGGTGCAGGCACTTACGTGAAATCACATTTACATGTTTCCACGTATGTTTGCAATATGGGCTACGTGCAATACTATTTTTCTTGCACAGTTTGCATAGTTCCTTAGCTTAGTTTGCAGCGTTTGTAGTACTTATGAAAATACCACTGAAGTAATAATTCACAGCGCCACTGCGTTTCCGCGCTCTTTCCTATAAACTGAAGATATCCGAGTGCAAGAAAGAGACACCGTGGAATCAATCCATCCCTTAATCAGCGTTATTCGCCAAAGCTGCGCGTTACTGGCCTGCTACGGCGCTACAAGAAAGATTCGCCATTAATAAGGGCAAAGAAGAAAAAGGGGTAGACGGGCCCTGAGAGAGAAATAAAAAATAAAAAAGAGCGGCGTCAAACAAAGCGACGGACAATGCCTCGGGTGGGACCGGTTAATTAACTCGTCAGCGGTGGCCGCCTCGGACTGACCGAGTGACAACAATGAAAAGGCGGCCGCAGCGAGCCGGACGCGAGACGCTAGCGCGTACAATCGGTCGTGATCAGAACCGACCTCGCTTTCCATTCCATTCGGGCGGCGGCTTTTAAATCGGGGCGATTGCTCGTGAACAAAAAAAAAAAAAAACCACGAAGGGAAAACTTTCCTCAAAACACGCGAAAAAAAGTTCAGGCAAATCTTTTCATTAAGGATCTCGGCTTCCCTTCACTTTCACTTTTACGTCGACCAGGCGCAAAAAAAGACGAAATTCCTGTTGCGAGCGTCGGTACGGACTTTGACTATGACTGCTCGGAAAGGTTCGTGAAATCGATAAACTTGTAAAAGAATAAACATTCGATCAGAAGCATGGAGTTCCTTACGCAACTATATAAAGCGGCAAGAACTGCCTCTGGCAGTTCCATAATGACGTCTCTAAAGCAAGGGCTTTAAACCACGAGCTCGTCTCTAAAGCACTCACCACAAATATCTGATCCCCACGACCGGCACGGATAACCCACGACACAATGTGTATATACGCGAGGCTCGTACAGACACGGCGGGATTCCGGTGCCTTTAAATGCGCAAAGAGCTCCGGTTCTGCAATATTTCGAAGAAAGCGATCGCAAAAAGGTAGACTTCGTGATCAGAGGCACGTGCCTCGTTCTGACGAAACGATTCTCGCAAGCTGCACTCAGAATGCTTAAGCTACGTTGAAACATTTATTGTACTTTCTTTCTGAGAACGCTCTGTCGCAAGATATACAAAATTATTCAGTGTGCTACCTTCTCGCCGACACAAGGAACGCGAAAATTGTATCAGGGACCGACCCGTGCTCGGTACAGTTTTCGTTAATTAAAAAAAGATATCCGGCTGAATACAGGACGACCTCACCGCACAGCGGCAAACCATACATCGAACAAACGTTCTTATTCAAATAAATTTTCGCCTGCTCCAGATGAAATCAGGTGGGGCATGAATTAAAAAAAATCGGCTGCATGAGTAAAAAAGAAAAGCAGAAAAAAGCATTACAGTTGAAACCCGCAATAACGAAATCTGCGGGGAAACCACAAAATTTCGCTCTTGCGGGAATTTCGTTGGCGCGAGAATGCGGCAGAAAAGACGTGGAATTTACAAAAACGCATTTTATTTCCAAAAGTCAGTAAGTTTGCTTTGGCGGGCCTTACCATGCAGCAATTTCATCCCTCTAGATCGCGAATTTCGTTTGGCACGGCACAAAGTTCGCCCCGTGCACTGGTCAGTAACGGCGGCACTGCGCTGTCACCAGTACCGTCATGAAGTACGCCTACAGGCGAACCTTCTCCGGCTCCGCTGGATCAGCGCGGATCAGCGCAGAATCGTGGGCAGCGAGTTGCACGCAACGCCGAGTTCTTCGGCGATATCCATTTTTTTCCTGCCCTTTTCCACCTTACTGATGATTGCAGCCTTATCTTCCAGCGTGATGAACTTCCCCTTTTTCGTTGGAGGCGGCATCTTCGCAGGCAGCGAAATCGGACGAAGCAATCGCAACACACAGTTCACGTTGCACCAAGCGACCAAGCAAACGCTCCACAAATGGCTCCACACACGCGACCATGCGCGCAAAGCCGACAAAGCCAAGCACAGAGCCAAGCCAACGAACGAAACTCCATGAGGAATGTGGATCTGGCTACGTAGTCCGCGAAAACGAGCAGGTGTATCGGCAAGCCATCATCATCATCATTGTCGCCAGCTTTATGTTTTTTTGTAAAAATGATGGCGGCTGCTTTTTAAGTGCGCTGTTGCGATAGCTTTCCACAATTTGAGTGTAGCATGAATGAATTTCAGCAGTTTCCGAATGTAGTTAATGTTGCCAGAGTAGATTATTTGCACACTCGTGTTTTCAAAAATTTCGTTAATGAGGGACTGCGGTATGGATATCTTTCGTAGTCGCGAGTTACGAAATGCATTGACTCCTATGGGCGTTCGCCAGTGCTCCGAAAATATTTCGTTGCGGTGAGAATTTCGTTCCATCGGGATTTCGTTATCACGGGTTTCGACTGTATTCCTGTTAATGAGGGTTGCCTCTCTCTCATTCTTCTCCATCTCGAATATATTAAAGGAAGACTAAATTGAAATAATGAATCGGTTTGGATTGATAAATTGTGCTCTGATAACTTTAATGTCGTTAATTTCACCATCATAGGTATATTAATGCGAGAGAAAATCGAGGTCAAAATTTAATTTTTAAACTTCGCTTAATCTCCGCGCGTGGCGTCACCGATTTCAAAGTTTCTTTCGTATTTTGGCGACATTGGACAAACGAAATTTCCTGAAACTTGGTATGTTATGTCTGTGGCCTCCTTAGAAGACAATGTCTCTTCATTTTCACTCATTAGGAAGTACGCAGTACCTAGTATGTGCCGTCAAAATCTATGACGTCATGGCGTTTGTTGCTGGAATTCCAAGGTGGCGTGGCCACCCGCGTTTTCTCGCTTACCAAGCCTTTTCTCGCGGCAAACGTGGAGGTTTTGGTATGGTGAAATAATTTGCGAATACGAGTAAAATCGGTTTTCTCTTTAGTGCCCCCTTAAAATTCGAAAACCACTGAAAGGGAGCATTGACAAAAACGTGCAATACTATTTATTGCTGAAGATCGACTGGTGACGCTATAAGTCTTCATCACGGTGACATAAGCTCCGAATACGAACACGCCTCGAATTCACGCCTACTCGACTACATTCAGCATAAAGATAAGAGGAAAATCTGGGTAGCTACACCACACCAAGCCCAGACGACGCACAAGGGGAAAATCTCACAGTTGCATTGAGCGAAAAAGAAAACGGCGAGGCTCCTCCTTCGGGGACATGGCGTGAAATCGGAGCTTCGACAATTAGGAAACTGCGCAACAGCCTCTAATTGTCGTCAGGGGGAAACGAAATGCACGAGACTAGGGGCGATCTCGGCACGACGTTTTCCTGCCTGTTGTTCTACTAAGTGCGCTTTATTTGAAAGTGCTGCCCGATTAAGGAATGAAAGGGTTACATTCTGCTTTCCTTTTCTGGAAAGGAGGAAGAACAGGGAGAGGAGAAGAGGAGTGGCGTCGTCGACATCGTAATGGTGCTCACTCGAACACAGGTACCAAGCTAGACGGTATAAACCACTGGCGTAGCCAGGGGAGGGGGCGTTCAAATCCCCCCTGCAGGTATGTGTGTTACGTATGTTCGTGCGTGCGTTTGTGCACGCATACATACAAACGCACGACCGAACATACATAAAGTATGGTTTGACATCTCTCCCCTCCTCCCCCTCCCCCCCCCCCAAAAAAAAAAAGTTCTGGCTGCGCAACTGGTATGAGCAAACGAGGTTAAAAAAAATGCTGGAATACAACTAGAAGTTCCTGCCCGAAAGTGAAGCCAGACCTCAGCCACCATACCAGAGCACGATAAAAGGTTAGCTGACAGCGAAAAAACAAAAGGCAGCGATTACCCTCACACGTTCTCTGAGTTTAAGACGTGCAACTGTTCCGGACAGATACTGCTCAACGCGTCTGATTATGTTACTGGTTCCCTTAAGAAACCTCGAGGTCTCGGCAAACTTTATTCGACAGCATATTACTAATACTCATAAAGATAAAATACTTTCGTCGGGAACAGCGAGCGTTTATTTGATAACTAACCTAGCATTTACGTTAGCAGAAGAGGAAAACTTTATCTCTAATCGCGAATTACTCGAAAAGGCTATGTTTTTAAGGTAAACCATAGGCAAATACTTATTGTTGGTGCTCTTTTCCTTTTTTTTCTTGCTATCATGTTTTTTTTGCCAACCCCTCATGTAATGTCTCTCGGGACCCTTGAGGTACTAATAAATGAAACGAGACGAAATACTGGCTTCACTTTTGCTGCTGTGGAATTGCCAGAGCTCCCGTTCCAGCATTTTAACGCGAGAGCGTTAAAGAGCTCGTTTCACGGAAATTCCGGTGACGGCGTCGGCGTTGTTGATTGTGAGCGAAAAATCAGCCTTGTTCGTGAGCGAAAATTCGGAATAGATCCAAATAAAGAAATGTTCGGTTCGAGTGGGGATCGAACACAGGACTTCTGCGTGGGAAGCCGGTGTTCTGCCACTGAGCCACGCCAGTGCTTGAAACTGTTTCGGACAAGCCCTATACGATTGTCACGTAGCGCGAGGAGTGTCCTTTACCGCGTGCAATATTGTGTGGCAGAAGCAAAGAATCGCACCACGCTTCAAAACATGTGAATTTCGCAACGAGTGGTTGGTTCAAAGGCCTACTACTTACAAAGCGCACGGGCATAATTAACCGTCATTATCAGCAACAGCATCAACCAAGCGTGCAGCTGTGCGGATGCGCGCGTTGCCTTGTGGACGCGTAGTGGGGCACTTCGCCAATTCGCAAAAGGAAGAACTATGGCGTAGTGGCCACTTCGCAACTGTACTTGCAGTAGGCACTCTAGGATGGTTTGGAACGGCCAATTTTACGCGAACAGACGTTTCTTTCCTTCCGGCACGGTGTCCATCAACAAGCGAAGGCTAACGATTGGGAAGGCGATGCCTGCGGGGCACGATTACGCTATTCGCGTTCCACTCTTGAAAGCGATGCTCAAGCGTCGTCCAAGTTTTTTTGCTTGTTTGTTTTCTTTTTAACCTCCTTGGTATTAGCTGAGGGACGCCACGATATCTGCGGGAAGAGTAGGAGAGCTCCAGCCCCTCCCTTCCTCCTTATTCCTGGTGCATGGACCGTCAATCACTGGGAAACGGCAAGACGCTACGCTTACATCAGTTGCTGCGTGCGTCTGACAGCAAATGAAGACAGATTACGGCACCGGCCCTATGCCGAAGAGTGTAAGGGCCTGAATGAACTCCTCGCTCCGAGAGCCTTCTAACGCGAAGCGTCCAAAGTGATGACACAGCTCTTCAGAGAAAGGAATGCAAGAATGAAACGAACGCGCTGAAACTCGCGGAACGCCGTAACTATTGCAACTAGAGAAAAGAAAGCAGTTTCGCGTTCAGCGAAATCGACTGCACCTGCCGTGACTACTGCAAAAAGTATGCGCAATGAGGGAAGCGCGCACCACGAGACCCAGAACTTCGAAAATTCTTTAGCGCATAGCGGCGGCGGCGTTCTTTTAATAGATTCTCTTTTTCATTTCTTCAGTAACTTATTTCGTCAGCCGCCTAGCACGGAACCTTATGTTCTACGCACACAAGCGCCTGTGGCGGAAACGACAACGTAACTTGTCTTGATATATTACAGCCCGCTTAACAGCGGAATAACGTTGTAGTTTAGAACCATAGAAACGGCGTTAAACAAGGAAGCAACCAAATCGTCTCCTAAAATGTTTAGTTAACCATAAAACACATGACGATTCACTTTTAAACGTCAACAAACATCAGTGACACGGAACAACTTTACTGTGATAAACGTTACTCGACCGATCCTCTTAAAGGCCACAACTGATAAAGCACTCCCGTAACTATTGAATTTTACAGTTTTACCTTGAATACTCTCATGGTATATGTTCGTACATAATGAAGGGGAGGGGTGAAAAGATAAGCAAATGCAGCAAATGTTGCTGAGATAAAACGGAATATATACGTAGAAGCAGTTATGCATATAATAAGATCACAAAAATGCAACTACACAAGAAATAAAAACATCGCAAAACTGTCAAATAGATAAATATCAATCAGTTACACCGAAGCATAAGTATTCGAGAACTAACTATCGAAAGGCGACATAAACTGTCCGTGGTAAAACATGGAATATTACCATGCTATGATCCCGACTATTAGATATCGATCTAAGGATGCAGTTGTTCCTGGGTTCTTGTGCGTCGTGTTAAAACAAATGGCTTTAGGGTAAAGTAGACAGACAATCAAGCAAATATACAAACCCGGACAGTCACAACTAGCGCCACATTTGAAGAAACCACCTCCTCGAAGGAGACGAATCGGGTGGCACATTTTATACATCGGCATCACTCGCGAATCAAAACCGAGAACTTGCAGCTCGCTTCGTCGTTCGAATCAAGGCACCGACACCGAAGCAAGCAGATGCGTGCCTGCCAAAGGTTACTGCTCCCAATTTGCGTACGAGAAACGAGCCTCTCTCGGAGACCTGAGAGCTCACGAAGAGGAGGACTCTTGACATAGCTGGCCTCGAGAGACCCGCACAAATTGGGAGCTCGTCGCATTCAATCATGCGTTGCCGAGGCAATCTCTCGAAATTCCCTACGCTGCTCCGCAAAAAAGCGCAGCAGAAACATCGGGAACCGAGGATTCAGGAAACGCTCCCGACTTGTTCCACGTACGCCTACGAGCGCGGGTATGAGTGCAGACCGCTGAGTACGAAACCGTGTTTCTAGGCACGTCTCCGTAAAGCTACAATTCGATACAGGTGTTAAGGAAACGTTCCCTGAGCAAACGGGAGACAGCGCATCAGGCTGAATGCGTCGCCTGGAAGCCGCGCTCGTGAGAAGGATCTGCACCACGCAATAAACACATTAAAACTGATGTCCAAGAAAACACACGTTAATGCGACCTCTCTAGCTATAAGTCATTTCATCACTGTTTAAAATAATAATAATAATAATAATAATAATAATAATAATAATAATAATAATAATAATAATAATAATAATAATAATAATAATAATAATAATAATAATAATAAGTACGAAAGGCAGGCGCTGCTCTTCGAGACAGCAACTTTCTGTGTGTCTTCGACTTCACGTCTAACCTTCCACATGTATCATTCGTGATGATGATGATGACGATGATGACGCAAACTTTCATTCATGTTTTAAAAGTTCTTATCTCGCACATATGCGCCTGCGTGCACTGCTTCCTGGTTTCTATATCTACTTGTACTGCTTTGTAAAATAAACCATGTGTTGGAAGATAGCGCTGTGTGCTTGTCGTACTTCTGTGTCGTGTACCTTTTGTGCGCTATAGGTGTTAATATGGAGTACCAACATGCCCCAGCTCACGCTCTTTGAAGAAGACACGCCGTGTTCAAGAATTTTTCATCTCTTCAGCCCTCCATCTTCCCCTGAACTTGTGCTTTATTTGGATGCCGATCTACGCGTAAGGTGCGTTATAGGGGACGGAGAAAAAAGAAACTCGAGTTGCTGAAAGCGGATCCGCTTTCTGATAGACAAGCAAGGGAAACCCCTGGACGAACGTTCCACTTTTGGCCGTTGGTCGAAATAAATCTGGTCTGAAAATATGGCTCGTCAAAATCAGCAAGACTAGCTCGCACCCACACAAAAGAAAAAAGAAATGCCGAAGAAAAAAACAAACGCGAAGGCGGGTGTCCCTTTGAACTCAGAATGGAGCTCTAACGCAGGACACCGCGTCGCGACGATACCGCTGACAGCAGCCTGCATCGCCATCTGGTCACACAGAGGACCAGCGTAGCTTCGCTTCAGCGCTCTGATTGAAGTCGCGAGACCGACTACCAACAGCAAACAGGAATCTCGCCTCGCTCGCTTCTCTCCAAACTACAGCGTTCACTCTTGCAAGTACCTACGTTTCCTTTCCGCCCTCCGGCACACCGCTTTCGGTTTCCTGTGGGTTGTTCCGCGGTACAGACGACTCGATCGGTCGCATTAAGTCCGCTCCGGCCCACGATGATCAAAGCGAGCCCTCCGTACTAGCGTCCGGAAAAAAAAAAATCGAATGTTGCAAAGGGAGTCGTGTAAGAGTGTTGATTTCGACCCGTTCTTCCGCAACGTCAATTATAATATGGACGCCGAAAAGAAAAAAGGTGCTGCTTTCTGGAGTTTGCTGACCAGTAGGCGCAGAGGCAATATCTCAGCGGGCCTTTTAGGGGGGGTCTGTATTTCAAAGCAACTAGGTCAACCGACATGAAAGAACAGAGCCAGCGTTTTATTACTACCATCCTCTCTTCGCTCCTTTGCGTTATGATGTGCTACTTAATCTGCGTACGCACTCACTCATCAAACTATTGATTTTGCTTTAAGTGCACGTTACTCCGCGGCACTCACTAACAAAGCAAGATGTTATAAAAGGGAAGCTACAGATCGGACAAGCTAAGAAAGGCCACACGAGAGATTCGTATCACCGTAGAAGCAGCGTCCGGCGAGAATACTTGGAACTTCACAAGCACATTCGAGCGTGCAGAAACTACGATTATTCACATATGCGGCACCGGAAGCAGTATAAAGATTACTTGCTTTGCTTGAAAATGTATTTTCATCGTCGAGTCTACTGAGCCCCATAAGTGCAGCCATCTAGCTGAACGAATTCCTCAGAAACGGTAGAGTTGTAGAAGTTACGGAACGAAAGCCACTAAGACTGAGGAGGAAACAGCGCGATTAAACAAAAAATATCAACAAACAACTACCACCAAAAAGGCGTTCACAGCCATCTGAAGTGGAAATAAACCGCAGCGTAGCCATTGTAACCTTGTCAACCCAGTCAAATCCCGCAGGATTCTTTGCAGTTGGTGCGCAGAGCCTTGTGCCAATGATTGTTTAAAAGCAGTGACATTTCACGTATGGTCGCCAACTTTCATATATTTTATTCCGACAAAAGAAAGATATTTACGTCACCTGGTATAAAGCAGCGCGATACTGCAATAGAAGCGGAGAGCGAAGGCGTTTTTTTTTTTTTTAATTATACAGGGTGTTTCAAAAAATGTGTCCTACCTTCTCAAAAAATCAGGAAAACGCGATATTTGCTCGGGGCTTTCAGAATTGCTTTTTCTGCAGCGGCAGGAATCTTAAGGTAGTTAAGGACATCATTTAGGACAGTAATTAAGAAAGTTAGATTAATTAACTTTTTAATTAGTGGAGTTAGGTGGTTGTGTCAAATAAGAGAATTGAAGTTCTTCATGCCAGAAACCCAACCCAACTTTGAGATTTCGAAAAAGTGGCATCTAGTAATAATTACGAAGTAATGAAATTCAACCAAGTTCAATGGTGAAACCTAAAGAGAAACATGGAAGAACGCAACTGCCACATTCTTGTGAGACGTCCAAAATGAGTGAATGACTTTTAATCTAGCGCTAGGCATCTTAAGATGGTTATAGACATGACTTGAGACAGTAATTAAGAAAGTTAAACTAATTAACTTTTTAATTAGTGGAGTTAGGTGACTGTGTCAAATTGGGGAATTGAAGTTCTTTGTGCCAGAAAGACATCCCAACATTGAGATTTCGAAAAAGCGGCATGTAGTAATAATTACGAAGTAATGAAATTCAACCGAATTCGATGGCTTTCGCTGTTGAAAGCCGTTGCATTTCGTTGAATTTCATTACGCCGCAACAATTACTAGAGGACGCTTTTTCGAAATCTCAAAGCTCGGATGGGTTCCTCGCATGAAGAACTTCAATTCTCTTATTTGACACAACCACCTAACTCCACTAATTAAAAAGTTAATTAACGTAACTTTCTTAATTACTGTCCTAAATGATGTCCTTAACTACCTTAAGATTCCTGCCGCTACAGAAAAAGCAATTCTGAAAGCCCCGAGCAAATATCGCGTTTTCCTGATTTTTGAGAAGGTAGGACACATTTTTTTAAACACCCTGTATAACTGTGCTTGAATTCTAAGACAATACGGAATCTGTCAAGAGATTCTTGTTCGTTCGTTTTCGTCAGCGGATGAAAAGAGCCCCACGAGTGCTCCGTCACTTTCCTCAGCCGTGATAGAGCCAGCAGCCGACAAGGGTGCACCCCTCGCGATCACGTCCTGCCTTTGAAGAAGACGAACCAAGCCGATAACTGGATCCGAAAGAGGCACATGAAGCTGTACTTGCGCTATTTTCAGAGCATCCAAATAGACCGGTAGGCAGACCTTCTCCGCTCGCCGACGGCACACTTACTGACGGCAAATAGGATCGGCAAGTTCTACGCCGCGCACGCGACAACGATGTCGCATGATGTGCCTCTCGTAGCCATCGTATTGTTGAATTTATGGCTCTAAATATGTTTCCCAATATATCACGCGACGCAACGTCGAGTAATATTTGGTTACATGTACTGCGTCACACGTTTAGTTGTTTTTTGGTCATGTGTGCGGCGTGACGTGTGCTGTAAGCGAGCCATATAACGTGCTGTAGGATTATGGAATAAAGACAATTTGGAAGTTTAGCGCTCATCCTGTTGCCTGTCATTTCCTTCCTTGCTTTGTGTCTTTCCTTATGCTCAAACCGAGCTGCGCCATAGCAAACGACATTGCAATGGCGCACTCGAGTTCCCTATTGTGGGCACAATCTACGTTCAATTACAAGTTTGCCAGCATTTATTACGAAAATGATGGTATCCTACACTCCGTTCCGTACATGGATAGTGCAGAGCTGCGCAGGCTAGCCATACTTTTTAGTAGCTGCGTTCGCAAGAATAAATCCGTGGAGTTATCACCGAATGGACGAAACGTTTTTTTTTTCTTCAGACAATAACTCAGTGCGACTTGCAGCATCAAAAAGAAAAAAAACTGCGTTATGCAATCAATAGCACATTGTTCTTGAACATTCTTCGTTTCATTGATTCCTTTTTCGGGTTTTCCATTTGCAGCGCTAAAGACGCTGTGAATGGAGCAGAGGATATGAAGAGCATTATGTTGAAATCTTGATATTTGTTGCTTTCACGGGTAGCAATAAAAAATATACATAATCAAGTCAGGTCATCTGTGCGCCAGGAAAAGTATTTAAATGCTTTAAGCCATTACGGAACATATACTTGCACGTATATTCGTATGTTCGTAGACGCGTGGTTGTTGAAGCTTATTAGCCGTTGTCGCTACATGATCGCCTGTGTTGAAACATTTGCAACGTTTGAAGAAGATGAAGCCGGCGTCGCCTCTTGGCGTAAACATACACCAGGTGGCGCACACAATTATTTTCTTTTTCTTTACGTACCTGGCAGCAGAAACAGGAGCCGAGTCGCTCGGGCAAATGAAACATCACGTAGAGCCAGCAACACTCACCTGCAAGCAGAACAAGAAAAGCACTTTAATTGCAAAGTCATCGCACTTATAACGTACATAACTGAACATGAAGAGCACGTAAGACCGATTCAGAAAAAAAAGATTACCTGCAATCTGCCCATTCATGCGCTCAGTTTTGTAAGGTTTCCAACGATTGGAGAACGTATTTATTTGTATTTTCTAAAGTGTGATCATTTTTCAAAGAGGATCGAGGAGTGGTCATTGCGGTTGTGAGGAAGAATTTGGGCGCGGAATTCAGCCACAGGGACGTCTTTGATGCTGCTTGTGCTTTCATACATGCAGCGAAACGAATAACATCTTAATTATTACTTTTATTAGTATTTTTATAGTAGTAATGAATCAATATTTTTATAAGAGGTAACTTTACATTCCAGTATCACTATTTCAATTGTTCAGTTCAGGTTGAACATTACGTCGTCTGGTCTGATTGTATAAAAGCGCAATTACTGCAGTCTCTACTTTATGTGTTTTGTTTTCTTTTTGGTTTTTATAATTATGTAATATTAAAAAATTATTTTCTTTTAAAGTTGATATATCCAATTCTCGGCCAATACCGCGTTGTGGGTACGAGCCATATCAGAAACACATCATAATTATAACGAAGGAAGGAAACGAAGCGGTTCTTGGCCAATCACCCAGTGTGGGTATGAGCCATGGAAGAGGGCACAAAAAAAAAATGAAAAGGCTGACCTCATAGCCCGGCCTTCTTCAGTATTACTACAACTACTTTAGCTATGAACTCGCGTTTTCAAAACACCCCGCAACATATCCTTGACGTCTTCAAGGCCGTCCTATTTTCTGTTTAGTTGCGAAAGGTTTTACTGTGTACTTTACTGCAAATTTTATTACTTGAAACTCATCAAGGATAGTTGCACAAGCTATGTATCGTTATATCCTGAAATATGTAAGAAACCACTTCTGGCTGATAATCTGCGGTTGTCCGCAATCATCTCATGAATGGATTTGCCCTTCGCCGGCCCACAGACCTTTGGTGGATTTCTCAAACTCAACAATGATATGACCAGTTGTAGGATTTATTCCGTAATGTATATTGACAGCGGACTGATAGAGGACAGGCGCCGCAGCGTCGCTGCACAGAAGACGAATAGCAAGACGTTACAGCCCTGGTTGCTCGACAGTCGCTATCTGGTTTATGGTACATAAAAGTATAAATAGATTTCCGCTTCAGTTTCAAGTTTTATCATAAAGGGCTCAGTCGCGCGCATTTCGTGATATTTTGCGCTCCCACAGGAGAAACAACAACTAGATTACGTCCCTATGCTCACCCACACTGAAACGTTCTAGAGGTGCTGGCGTAATCACTTCGGGTTTGATTAATGATAAAGATAAGCTGGAGACACAGGCAGCTAGCTGCTAGTGTATCGTTAAATATAGACAAACTAAACCATACACGCCAAGCGATTTTAAGATATGTCTCAATATTTTCTGGGTAAAAATCTATTCGCATCAGCAATACCCCGTGAGTCTCCAGGAATATACGAGAAGAAAAATAAGCAAATAACGTCAACTACGTGGCCTCTTGAAACCATGGTTTCGTGACAAATGATATTAAAGAACGTATCGAATACTCAGAACACGTGCAAGCTGCATCGCGGTATTGTGGATTAATTCACACCGCGATACAAAATAAAAACGGAGATGTCACAAAAAGTTCAGCACGTCGTGTACAAAAATCAATGCTGCTTGCCTCTAAAAATTTCAAACAGCTAGGCTTGCAATTTTCATGCAAACCCCAGTTGCAGCTTTCGGGCGAAAGTATAGAAAATAAAAACTGACTCAATATATTGTGGGCTTGCCTCAGAGTGCCAGGGCAAGACAGAGCATTCATTAACGGAGAGCAGTGGGAGACCGCACTGCCAAGCGGAGACCCAGAAGTGCAACACCAATTCCTTCGGCAAGCCGAGGATGCCGCCAGAGCACAAGGACTCATGGCTGCCACCTAGGGAAGGGAGCCCATCCTTCCCAATCTTGCCGTCTTCAATAAAAGTTATTTCGTCCTACTCAACAAGAATGCTAGATAATAAATCAAAACTTAGTACCCGGTACTGACATGTAATCCAATAATAATAATAATAATAATAATAATAATAATAATAATAATAATAATAATAATAATAATAATAATAATAATAATAATAATAATAATAATAAGATCCGGGGTTTAACTTGCGAAAACCACGACATGATTATGAGGCACACCGCAGTGGAGGGCTCCAGAAATTTTGACGACCTGGTCTTTTTTAACGTGCACTGACATCGCACAGTACACGAGCACTTCGCCTCCATCAAAATACGACCGCTGCAGGCGACATCGAACCACGACTTCTGAGTCAGCAGCCAAGCATGGTAACCACAGTACCACAGGGGCGGTCGACATGTACGGCCTAAAAGATCTGCCAACAGCTATTGTGTCCAGCAAACCTACGTACAGCTCTAAAATGAACGCCTATAAATTTATCGTGCGACATCCTGAACAGCACAAAAATCCGCAAAAAAAAACTAAAAACATGCGCAGTATATAAAACAGGATGCGATCACCACGCATCTTATTTCTGCGTCCTTTCGGAGATTTTTCCTCCTTAACCACTCAACCCACCGTCGTTATACGAGCTGTTTTCAAGACACCATGCAGTGTCAAGGACACTCATCACTTTTACGTCGGTGGAAGAAAGTTTGATGTGGCAAAAGTGGCACTTGCATAAGCAGAAACTCGTCACCACAGATCATATACTGTGGTTCAAAAAGTGTCGAGAAAAGAAGGAGCCGGCTAAAACACGGAAAGCTCACAGAGCGAGCATAGCCGAATCGCGCGCAAGCCTGTAATCAGAACGCCCGCCAAGAACGCACCGCGTGATACAAGTGGTGGCTTGTGTTTTATAGTAACATTAAAGTCTACAACACGAGTGTCTGCATTGGAAACCAAGCGTCAGTCCCAAATGCGCCACGGCCTTGAGCAGTTCTTATGCGATGAAAGTTCGTCAGAACAAGGGCAAAGAACTGTGCAATGAAGCTGTTCAGAACACAAAAAGTTCAAACGAGGAAAAAAAAACCTCACGACGACTCATAAGTACAAACAGTAAGTCTCGAGGTAGGTATCGAGAAGGCCAAGAAAGTTCTAAAACAAATCGTGTTAACGCAAATATCAATGCGACTGCTACATCTTTGCTGTGGACTTGCGCATGCCTACATTTAAGCCGTCATCGACAACTCCGGGCAACAGGCCTGAGGCCTGGCCGTCCAACCGACCTAGATCACTGAACTCACACACTGTTCCACCGTGCACCGTTAGACTTCGTACATGAGGCAAGTTTGCACGTGTATTTTCGATACCGCGAATTACTATGCCTAAGGGCAGGCTTTAGCTGTAAAAAAAAAGTAACGCAGGCCGACTAATAGTAAACTCTTTATATAAGGTCAACAAAGACTTCATGAATTTGGCATGGTATAGATTATGCAACACAGATATCAGTCAGGTCACGTCCCACTCTGAGCTCAACAACACTGCGCGAATCTAGTAAAAGAAACGAATGGAGGTAAACATTAATGTTTCGGGGAAAAACAACGCGAAAGAAGAGAACTAAAAAAGAGAAACCAAGGGGGGGACTGGGAGCATCGGAGACCGCGGCGCCGACAGCCATTCGCACGTCATAACTCAGGGCGCGAACTTAATCACAGCCGCGGGAGAGCGTCCGCTGCGGCGGCGGCGGCGACGACGAGTGGCGGGGCTGCGACCCGCAGAGAGCGCGGCCGTGCTCTGCATCATCGCCCGGGGAGCAATGGATGCTTCCCGGCCGAGAAAATGGCTCCACACGCCCACACGTAATGCGCGCCACGGAGTTTCCTGCAGCACAACGCGAGCCCCTTGTCTCGCTAAGTTCTTCCGCCACGTGCTGCGCTTCAAGGAGCTCCGCTTGCGTTACCAAAGCCTGGTATAGGACTGGGCTAGTTCGTATTCCGCGGCGAAGTGAGACAAGTAACACAGAGGCACGTATGCAAATAATACCACCAGGATGATTATTAAAGGCAGGCTAAAGAGTACATCCACAGAACTGTACGAATATCCAAGTCTCAAGGCACAGAGTGTTATTCGCAACTACCGAGAACATGAAAACGCAACAAAACGCGCTCATATAGACTTATTAAGTAAATTAGAGAAAAAAAAACGAGAATCACAGCTAGAAACCACGACTTTCACAGATTTGTCAAACAGTTGCAGCCTGCGCTGCGCTAAGAAATATTAAGCAGGAATGCGACGGTCTATTCATGCATGCTGCGAAAGTGCTAACAGAAATACAGAAGCGCTGTCCGCGGAATTATCTCTGTACTCGGTTACAACCAAAGAAAAAAAATATGCCAGTTCCTCCCACAGCCACCGCTGTCCCTCCCACAGAGAATTTGCGTAAGTGCTCTATCCAATAGCGCTTACTCATTTTCGTGACGTCAAATGCTTCTCGACTGTCTCAGATAGTTGACTCTCCCATACAGACGCACGTTTGTGTCGCTGGTTTTAGGTCGGAAACTTGAACGTCCTAGTAAATTTCGTCAGGAACTCTGACATCGTTGCTCAGCTAAATGTAATGTTTTAGGTTGTAACGACGAGCCTTTAACTCTTATTTGCTTAGTATTCGCATTAGGCGAGGAAAAGTACTTACGGTGCAAATAGAAACCAGCTAGCACGACTGTCTTTCGCAGGTGAAGGACAGGTGAAGGGCAGGTTTTGTGGGCGGAGCTCACATGCTTTCTTAGGTTGTAACCTATATAGGTTTACGCACCATCACATAACATGACAAACACTGGCGTATAGACCCCACATAAGGTGGCGTAGCGCTGCCTAAGACATGTGAAGGCACAGTGGGCTGCAGTAAGAATCCTCTATAATAAACTCCATACCCGGTTTTAAAATTATTTAAAGAGAATGAAAATAGCTGCCTAGGCGCACCGGCACCAACATGTCCGCGCCTTGCGAAATGCCGCTGGAGTCAGAAAATTAAAGCGAGACGTTCCGACATAATCGATGTTCCCGGGAATGCAATCTTTGGTACGGCTAATTAAACGAAAGCAAGTTCTGGCACAAGATTATTTTCGCAACAAAAACGATGAAAGTGCACTCTTACACGCGAAACGTCGAATTTATGATTACGAAACGACGGTCATAAAGATAACACGCAGGCTTTCGTGGCAAAAGAAAAAGAAAATGGACTCTGTACCGAGAAATGCAATCCGCCAGCTTACGCAGTCCCGTAATTAAGAAAAATTCGGTACAGTGGAGCCGTTTCTTTGTTAATTCTTGTTTGTCAAACCACTCAGTGAAAATTTCCTAACGTTTCCTAGCGCAACACGGATCTAAAAATATGTTAAGGAATTAAAAAAAAAAAACGGCGGAGCAACTTTCGCTCTTCCGACTCTTACGAACAACTTTCAAGGGATTCTATACACGGTTACAACCTAAAACAACGTAAGGTCCGCCCACTTAACCGCGGCGCGCCTGACCTTCATCCATGAAAGACAGTGGTGCTAGTTGGCTTCTGCTAGAACCGTAGGTACTTTTTATCTGCTAATGTAAATACTACACATATTAAGTGTTAAAGGTTCGTCGTTACTACCTAAAACATTACGTTTGGATGAGCAGCGATGACAGAATCCCTGACGAAATTCACCAAGACGTCCAAGTTTCCGACCTAAAACCAGCAACACAAACGTGTGTCTGTATGGAAAAGTCAGCTATCTGAAACACTCGAGAAGCGTTTGACGTCACAAAATTGAGTAAGCGCTATTGGATGGAGCATTTCTGCAAGTTCTACAGGGGAGAGACAGTGATGACTGTGGGTGGAGTTGAATTTTTTTTTCTTATGTTGTAACCGAGTATAGCAACCGAATTGGCTTTATTGTACGGGTTTCATTTTCAAAACAAGTTATTAAACGAGAGAGTATATGTGTGCGTAGAAGAAGGACACGGCAACACGAGTGACGTATTCTGGACCTTAGCCATGCTGTCACTTAGGTTGCAGAAAATAGCGCCGCACTTCTCTTACTCTGAGGGCCATTTCACCGCACTGCACGCAAGTAATGCCGGGCAGTATACGCAAGGGAGTCGTACAACACGACAGCCCACGGAGCTCTCGCGGGAGGAACCGAAAATAATAACGAACCGCGACCAGAGAACAGAGAGGAGAAACTCATGACGTGTGACAAAGGGCCACTACGGCAACAGGACAAATGACAAGGAGAGAAAAATTCGCGGACGGCCAACAGCTAGCACGAGGTCGGTGAGCGAAAAGAGGCACGAAACAAAAGTAAAAGTGATGGACACATGCGATGCAGACACAGCAGTCCTCTAAGCGTGCCCTTTCAAGCAAGAAGACAGAAAGAAGCAGAAAGAAGCGGACAGACCATAGGGATAAGGGACTTTCATTATTCACTTTGTATCCTTAACCCTGTTTATTTACTCTATCTTTGCCAATATTGGGCTTCACTTGCCTATTATGAAGTCCGAGAGTGGTCACTCGGCTGCGAAGACAACGCATCCCTATTTGCAGCCTCAAGGAATCCAGTTTATCGGTTCGACGCATTCACATTTAACAACGTTACTTAAAATGCTTAAAACGCAGCCTCAGTTCGTTCAGTGCTGGAGCACAGTTCTCCGAGGCTGGCGCAATTCAGATTGCAAAGAGAATGCTATTACTTCGTGGCAACATACAAGCAAGATACAAAGAAAGGTTAGTAGGCATGTCCACCCGCTCTGAGATAAGAAAATTCAAAGTGGAAATAGGAGAGAAAGGCACAGCACTTTATATGAGGTGACACGTGAATTATAACGGCTGCAGACAAGACTACCGAGGTCAAGATTTTAAGCAGTTTCGTGAGTCAAAGAGGGAGGCCAGTGAAAGACAAAGATCTTAGAATATGATCAGCACCGCAGAGCAGCGATTTTAGAATTCAGCTAAAAAACCAAGTGCTCAAGCGTGTCATTGAAGTAGTGCTGGCTATTATTATTGTCGCCGGAGATACATCATACTAACGCAATCTATCCATGACGCTAGCAGAAGAGAGATAGAGATAGAGATAAGATTCTTTAATGAAATGCCCGGAGAGGTTAGCCTGGTTTGTCGCCTGGCTTGCTACTCCAGGTGTCGGGTGATTATGGTATATACAATGATCACATATACACCATATACACACAAATAGTACATACAGTCACAAACACACATATATACATAAGAGGAGTCCTTCACAGGCTTTGGTTAAGCTGAGTGTTCCTCAAAAACGCCAACAGCGCTTTTGTGCTGCGCATCGCACAACTGTTGTCTTGCCACGGGCCGAGAAGGTGCCGCAGCTCCAAGCTCGTGCCGCGTTGCAAATGAAGTGCCTCCTTCAGAATCTGTCGTTCTGCGTCGTAATGGGAACAGTCGCAGAGTACGTGCTTTAGGTCTTCCCGAGTGTTACATGTGGTGCACATGGGTGAGTCCGACTGCCTGATCTTGTGCTTGAAGTATTTCGTGTAGGCAACGTCGAGTCTCAGCCGGTGAATGCAAGTTTCATCTTGTCTGGTTAATCCCTGCGGCACATGAAAGCTACACGTCGGGTCTATTCTGTGCAGCGGTCCATACTGGTTGTTCGCATCGCTCCATATTGTTCTCTGCAGATTACGCGCGAACGCAGACACCAGAATCGCTGCGTCTTTTCTTGAAAAAGGAATTTCAATTTCCTCAGATGCTGTGTCATGCGCAGCTCTGGCAGCGGAGTCAGCTCGACCATTCCCTTCGATGCCGCAGTGAGCGGGCAGCCACTGCAGTACTACATCGTGGTGTAGTTCATGAGCATTATTGCCTAGGCGCCTGATGTCTAGGACTAGTTGGTCTTGCGTACGTGGAGATTTCAGGGATTGCAGTGCGGCTCGTGAGTCGGAGAATATCACCCAAGAGTCGGGTCTCTGATCTTTAATATATGCAAGCGCCCTCCGCAATGCAGCCAGCTCAGTGGCAGCGGCGGATGTACGGTGGCTGAGAGTGGCTGAGAGTGGCTGTGATGGTGACATTCGCCGACGGTATCCACACACCTATAGCAGATGATCCATCTGTGACAGACCCATCTGTATAAACGTGACGGCGGGTTCTATAGTTGGTGTTGATGTGTTCAAGAGCGAAGTACGTCAACGCTGGCCCAGGTGTGTTTCTCTTGCTCTTGAACCCCGGCACTGTCGTGACTATCGTCCAGGAAGGAAGCTGCCATGGAGGCCCCAGAGATCTTGTGCGGTAGCTTAAAGCACGAATAGATAAGAAGAAACAGTCACTAAAACGTTACAACAACATATTAAGATGTTTCAACGTATTAAGATGAGCCCTTACAAGCTAGCTTAAGTTTTTGTCGTCCTTAATCCACACGAGCTCACAAAAATGTCGACGTTGCCGTATTGTAAGGTACGATAACTTGGCAGCAAGTACGAGTATGAATACTGTAGGTGGCAGCGTAAAAGCAGGCAACATTTATCTAATTTGCCTACGGAACCTTCAGTAAAAGGATGCCGATGTCACAAGAGCATCAGCTGCATTATTTTCCCAAGTACTATACACAGCGTAAAGGTGTCCAGTGAAACGATGTTCTTCCACAAGACGAGTGCGAGTTCATACGTTAATCACAGTTTTGAAACGTGGTGGTGGTGCATCCGCATAAGAAATGTTCTCTTTGTTCGCTTCATATTAAGACGAAAGCTATCGATGCCTCACCAAACGCGAAAACTGACCGTCGGCGTCGGCGGCGTCAACAGGAGTGACGAAAAAAATCATCCCGTGATGACGTCACCATATGATGTCATTAGGCACCACATATTGCCGAAAATTGTGACGTCATCATGATGTCACATAACGTGACGTTTCCACATCACCGCTTGGTAAAAAGGTGGGCCGATCACGGAGGCAGTGAAAAACCAGGTAAGGTGTAGAAAGTTTGCAATGCCTCCGATCCTGGAGGCAGTGCAAAACCACGTTAGGTGCAAAAAGCTTCGGGGGGGGGGGGGGGGGGGGGCATGGGAGGATCAACACATCGACTGAGAAGAAAAACGAGATGGCTTTCGCCTTCGAGTCGACTTAGGCGGATGCATAAGGGACCCTGTGAGTTTTTCTGGTTCCCTTAACTCGCGGTATCAACTTACTGTAGTTCTTTCTTCTCAATCTTATCTATGTATCATTCCCCTTTTCCCCCACTCCACGCGTAGGGCAGCCAACCAAGCCAACATTTAGTTAACCTCCCTGCCTTTCTCTTTCGTTTCTCTCTCTCCTACCGGTAAGCTCCTTTTGAAAGAAGGTAAACATGTCTGCTCATAAGGCGGTGAAGCACAGCGTCTGTGCCAGAAGCATCGAACAGCACTAGCCTCGTCAGTTACACACACGCGTTTCCTTTTCATCCATTTGGAACGGGCAGCCGCGCCGAACCACTCGAGCCCGGCGGAAGCCCACCGCTCAGTCGCTCGCAATTCAAACACACGCCCATCGCGCACAGCTCACGTCGCGAGTGAGCGAGCCCCGCCGAATGATTTCTCATCCGGCACGTTCGTCCTCGCACAAAGCGGCGACGATCCAACGACGGCGGACTCCGATCGAATCCGGACGCCCCGCTGCCACCGACGACGCTGAGAACCACTTGGGTCCCTTCGCACATACCACACATACGCGCATACAGCCCGCGAGAAAAAGATGCGACGGAAAAGAAGGGAGGCGTGGGCGACAACAGCGCGAACGCATCTCGAAAGCCGGTGCAACTGCTATCGTCAAAATACAAATCAGCTGCACTGGAGGAGTTACCATCAAGTCCAAGTTTAAAGTAGAAAGTGGGAGGAGTAGATTGTACCCTGAACAAACACGGTGTCCCTCCCAATGTGTTCATCTGCAGTTAGAACATCTATTTCCACTCTTTTTAGTTTCCTCCCTCAAACTTTCGTACTTCGCAGCCTTGCCGTCCGGTTGAAATGACGCTCATTTCCACTCGACTAGGCCAAGCCCATATCTCTTTTTACCGCACTAAAGAAACAGTTCTTGTTTTGTCTGTTGTTTTTGTTTGCTTGTTTGTTTTTCACCGCAGTGGTGGTAAAAGAAAAGGAGGATTTTTTCCCACCGTCGCGGTGCAGAAACCTTCTTGGCGACACAAGCCAGTGGTAAAACTGCGCCGCCCATAACACGATGGATGGGGCGAAGCAGTGTTTCGGAGCGTCCGCCCATATTGCTCGGCTATATGGATTTCCCCGTCCACGTCTTTCGGTTATCTTTTCTTACGTGTCAAAACGCGGTCCACTCCTCTCACAAAGTACACAGCAGTTTCGAGAAACTAAAAGCGCGAGGAAGGCGACAGCTTTTTAAACGACACTTAGGAAACAAGAGGCAATGGCAGGCCCAGGAAATATTGTCTGTGTACCGTAGCCCAAGTCGTTGTTGGCGCCATTTGTCTCAGAAACGCCGATGTCCAGTCGTTCGTTGCTCAGCACAGCGCAAAATAGATCCTTCGTGAAATCGCGACGAAAAAGGTGTTCGAAGCTTTTGCCAAGAGCGTTTTGGTCGCGAGCTTCGGGACTACTAAAGACTGCTAAAAAATACTATCAGTATGAACAAAATCAGTTAACCACTTTGTTTATCATAAACTAACCTGACCAAAATGGTCAAGGAATACATATCAGGGGCCTTAAAAATGAAAAGGGGCTTCTTTACACAACAAGGAATGGAGAATAAATTAAGAAGTTGCCTCGAAATAAGTTATTAAAGCCCTACAAAAAGTGGCGCTCAGACGTCTTCTGGTTTATACATTACTCGTCTATATCTTTCTTTCTCCCTTTTTATTGAATGCAGGCTGAAATGACCATTTTTGAAATGGTAGGTTATATTAATTAACATGGTAATATTGTCATCTCTGGGAGCAGGAAATCTATGGACGTTGTCGTTCATTACGAGTCTATTGACTTATTCAAAGAATGCTTGAAATAATAGCCATCTCGTTCTTCGCATATATATTTTTATATGCGTACTACGCTTACTTCTGACTTCGACAGCTGATATTTGAAACCAAGCATCAATGAAAGCCGAGGCAAATTCTCGATTTTTCGTGAAATTCTCGATTTTTCGTATGGTGGCACACTATAATAACGAACTCAGTAGCTAGAAACGAGGTCACATAAATGTGTTGGAAACAATTCATTCATTCATTCATTCATTCATTCATTCATTCATTTATTCATTCATTCATTCATTCATTCATTCGCACTCTTCCCACCAAGCAAATATTAAACAGCAACAGTGTACCGCGGCATTCTATTTTCATACTTGAAGGCATGCGCCGTGTGTTACGGGCAAAGATAGGAGTTACTACACACTGCGCCATGTGCACAGATTTTTTTTTTCTTGGTTAATAGGTCTTGTCTAATAGTCTTTCCCTCTGCACTACTACTAATGCCGTTTACTCTTTTTTTTCCCTAGGTAGCAGGCCGGCATTTAGACTTACTAAAGCTCTCCAGTCGCTTGTGAATAAGTTAGACTCCTGCACCTCCCCACCCCGCGCGCGGCAGCAAACTGGTCAAAGTCTAGTAAGCCTAATTAAAAAAGCAACGTTGGGCTTGTTGGTTGTGATGCAGTTTTGCTGCCATACTCATTAGCGCACAAGAACTTCGGATCAAAAATATGTTCGGATCTGCGTACCAAAGGTACGCAGTCGCCACCACACGGCTTCGGTAAGAGCCAAAATTCCTTGTGATACCGAGAGCCGCCCCAAGGAGGCGCGACAAGCGCCTTCAGTCAGCAGGGCGCCTGAGCGCCTCCTTAGCGCGAACACACGCCTTCATTACCGAATTATTTGTCAAAGCGAAAGCCTTAGATGCCTCATGATACGCAAAATGTGACCGACGGCGTCAAGACGAACGGTACAAAAAGTATCACGTGACCACATGTGACGTCATGATGACGTCGTCACGTGAAATCGTCGTTTGGTCATAGGTGGACCAATCCCGGAGGTATTGCAAACACAGTTGAGGTACATAAAGCTTCAATGCAAAGGAAGGAAAGAGCGGGAGGAGGGCATGGCGTCAAAGTAATTTAGTAAGTGTCTGGTGTGAGCAATAGCGTGCAGAACTGGGCTGGTTGTTTGATTTCCATTGTAAAAGCAGGGAGAAAAGACGTCCAAAAAGAACACATTTTCGATAGCTATACGTTCAATTAATGCTATAAGGGTGCTAAACATGAGCTCATGATTTAGGCGTGCGTCAAGTGAACCCTAAAATTTAGAGAGCACTTCACCTCGGCCTGACAGCTGATATTGGAGAAATTCACGCCATAAAATTTCGTAAAACATCAGAAAACGAAATCGCAGTGGCGCCTACGCGTGAAAATGACATTATGAAGTTGCTGCTTTTTTGTGAACAGTGAAAGCTTGGTCTCGGGCCGCCATCTAGGAGAAGCCAAAGCAATCGCGAGATATTCGGAGAGCGCATCGGAAAGGAAGTCGCGCCATCTCGATACAAGCCGCCGAACTCGGAAGCCACGGTGACGATCGAACGGCAACTACGAGGTGGCGGTTTTCATTGTCCTCGCGAGGCTGATGCCCCCAAAGCAGCGTCACAGTTCAGATTTTCTTTGTTTCCTTTTTCTTTTCTTTTTAATGACCAATCGTCTTTCCGATCGTGGAACCTCTATTGGACAGATGAGACCGTTCAGTTATGAGATTGCACCTCACATGATGAACTATTTTTGAAACTTGCTGGACTGTTTCTGAGAACTGTAGCTATAGTTTGCTGATATCGCATAACAAGTCTGTTATTAGGAAGAATGAATGTCAATATCTTTTTTTTTTTTTTACAATTCTTCTTGCAGAATAACGGGTACACCAGCTATAGCCAGAAAATATAAACGTAATCCATAAGGTTATGAAACATCTGTCGACAATTCGCATCCAACTGCACCCCCCTCCCTCTCTCATCCCATCTACCCAACATCTTTCTCTGTACGTTTCTTTGTGCGTATGACACTGCCGCAAATCATTTTGCGCGTTACTATAACCAGTCGTAGTTAAAAAACAACAGGGTGTGTGCACAGAGTTCATTCATCTCTGTTGTGGAGTGCGGACAGCTTATGACGGCAAAGTCCGGCTTAAAATGAATGAATGAATGAATGAATGAATGAATGAATGAATGAATGAATGAATGAATGAATGAATGAATGAATGCACATGGGGAAGAGAATAAGGGAGCAAAAGAGAGAGAGAGAGAGAACAAATACCACATTTCACAACACACACACACACACACAACACACACACACACACACACACACACACACACACACACACACACACACACCACACACACACACACACACACACACACACACACACACACACACACACACACACACACACACACACACACACACACACACACACACACACACACAGTGCAGGGTTTCACAGGCGGTCGCTCAATGCTGTTGCCTTCAAGAACTGCACGAGGGCTCGTGTGGCTTTCTGGGCTACTGTGCTGTGAGACCAGGCACCTCCAAGAGTAGTAATGACCGATCGCCTTTCCGATCGCGCAAGCTCTCTTGGGCAGATGAGACCGTTAAGAGCAAAACGTGGTAGCGTAATCAGGCCCCGTGATCATCGCCTTCTCAGCTGCTAGCCTGGCTTCGGTTCTCGGGGCATGCCTCAACCGTGCCGTAGAGAAACCAACGACTGTGCGCGTAACATTGGCCGTTTCAAACTATCCGAGAATGCCTACTGTAAGCGCAGTTGTTAACTGCCCATACGCCGTAGTTTTTCCTTTTACGAATCAGCGAAGCGCCCACTGCGCGCCCGTAAGGCAACACGCGAACCTACACATCTGCTCCCTGTGTTGATGCTTTCTTGCAGCTGATGATTAAATATGTCTGAGCGCTTTGTAATGGGTGGGCCATTAAAACACCCACTCGTTGCACTATCCACATGTTTTGACGCCTGGCGCGATTCTACGCTTCTGCCATGCAATATTACTCAGCAAGGTGTTGCTTCGGGCTATATGGTAATCCATAATTACAAGATTTAAGCGCGGAACTTCTACACAAGGGACAGAGAACTTTAGCAAGCACAAGAACTTTAGTTGGAAGTTAGCGCTTGCGCTTGTCGTGTTTCTCTGTCCCTTGTGTAGAAGTTCTGCGCTTAAATCTTGTAATTACGCATTATTACATGCGTTAAGAACACTCCTTTCACTACATGACATGCATATAGTCAGCTTTTTTTTTTCTTTTTTCGAAGCAGTTTCAAGCAATATCATAGCCCTGTGGTAGCGCACCTGCTTGCCAAGCAGACGGCCTGGGTTTGATTCTCACTCAAGCCGGAGATTTGTTATTTATTTTATTTGCATCTTTCTCCATTTTTCGGGCACGGAAAAGATGGTTTTTCGCCCACAACGAACGACATTGACGCCGACACCGGAATTTCTACGAAACGAGCTCTTTAACACTATCACGTTGAAATAAGAAGGATAAGACGACAAGATACTGCCGTCTTATCCTTTCTTGTTTTTCCTTATTATATTCACTCTGCGCCACAAATGTTTCGTTAAGCAATGCACCAACTCGCCCAACGTAACACTCTGTTAAAACATTCGCTGTTCCTGTCACAATATCGACACGCCTAGAAGGCGTTGGTGGATGCTCGCGTCATCGCATTTTGCCTGCACGGTAATAACGCGGTAACAAAACCGAACACAATGACGTCATGCCTCAAGGAACGATAAGTCACCGAGCACAAAGACGGCCGCTGTATCACTGCGAAAAACCGTTCGACGCCTTCCTTTTACCGTGGCGAGAGGTAAACAGTCGAGAACACGTCGCACGACACTTCGTCGGTTCACCCCTGCGAATCTCCTCCATCCATAAATTCACTCGAAGGGGAGGGAGAGGAGGTGTTGAGGAGGCGTGGTCAGCGAAAATTGATGGCGGCGTGGAGAAAAAACGTTTAGGCATTCAACGCCGTTGTACTTCCTCCGCTGGAAGGGGGTGCGAAACACGACCGAAACAACAAGCAAATACGGTTTCGAAAGCGGAGTTAACGATCGCGGTAAGGCCTTTTAAAGACGCGCGTTTGCATTCCATGAATAGGTGAGCATAGGCGACGGGAAGCCGAGAAGAGGGTGTAAAAAGGTTTTTCTGCATGAAATATGGGCGCCGCGGCTCGAGGGCGAAGAAAAATGGAGTCGTTCCCCGCAGCGGCTGTCTTGTGCGAGGAAGTGGACCCGAGTCGAGTTCCTACGGGCGCGCTCACTATCGGGATTTACGGATAATCGAGAACGGACAATGGAGAAAGAAAGTGAGGAATATGCTGTCGCGCGTCAACAGAGTCGCGCATGGGAGATTAAATGCGTTTCACGCAGCACAACGTAAAGAACGGCGTCCGCTGCGGCCAACTGAAACACGTCCACTAAAATGTTGTTCTTGGCCTCTTTCACTTCGAACGAAATTCCGCGCGGGAAGCATCTTCGGCCATCAATGCTCGAACGTTACATGTGACGTAAATCATCTTAAAGAATGCATGTGTTAGGGAACGCTCAGAAACTACAATGGTAATTTGCTGTCTTCCAAGCGCATATTAAGAACTTTGATTTTCGTGCAGCCAGCTTCCAACTTCACTGATTTCAAATTGGCCTTCAAGAAAGTGTGCTTTCGTGTATTATTATTATTATTATTATTATTATTATTATTATTATTATTATTATTATTATTATTATTATTATTATTATTATTATTATTATAGCCAGAATATATCATAGCATTCACAGCCAGACTTCAAAAAAGCGCGCCAACTCTACGTAGACCGTCTGTGAGGTTCGTAATAGAAAGGACTTGCAATGGCGCGTTCGAATGACATGACAGTTTACATAACGCAGGAACGCGAAATCGCAGTGAAATAATATTTACGTAGGCCCGGTGTAGTCCCCCTCTTTTTCGTTTCCCTTAAATAGACCTCATCGCCGCGCCCGCAATCCAACACTGCTCTTTTCTTGCCGAACATCAAGGAGTCGCGTGACACACGCGAGCCGCCCTTCAAGGTTGCTGAAGGAAGCCGTTTACACAGGCTGGCGTGCGCCTTATTGGGTAGAGATTCGATTAATTAAAGGAACGCTGATAGCGCTCTCGAATTTCTTTTTTAATTTCAATGCCCTGTCCCCATGGACCGCCGAGGAAAGCAAAGTTCAAATTGTTAGAGGTTAGAGTTAAATCTTCGTTAGACTTAAACAAATTGTTAGACAAATTAGACAAATTGTTACTTAAATCTTCGTGAAGGCCGGAACGGCACCCCGATTAAAGAGACACCAAAGCGATACATGAAATCAGTTTAGGCATAGCATATTCTTTAAGAATTCTATTGTCATTAATTTCGCCATTATAGCTTAATTATGAAACGATAAAATAAAGGTCAGAAATTCAGCTTCGAACTTCGCATACGGCAGACGCCGTCTCGCGCGCTAATTAAGAACAGACTCGTAAACTCAATCAACTCAATCAACTGGTCAACTGGTCGTGGGAGGCGCTACTCCAACTGTACCAGAGAAGCCAATTGGCGACCCTTGACCAGCTCCGGCGAGCCGCAATAGCCAGTGGGGCCCTGGACGAGGGGCTCCACCCACACTAACCAGAGAGCTTTATCTTTATTAAACTCGTTTCTTGCTCTCTACTCCATAAAATTCTGTCAGGCGTGCTTTAAAATATTAGTCGTGAAGCCCAAAAGCAGTATAGGATACCCTCTTCAAAAGATCTCTGATATAGCGTGTACTTTATTTGCTTTATTTATTTGCAAAGGTTAAAAAAACTATATTACCATTGGCTCTTTTCACTTTCTTTGCGGCTGCTGTGCAATACATACAACACATACCATGCATCTCCCGCCTCACGACATTGTTTGGGTTGTTTCCGACATGGGCCGCCAAGTGAAACCTCGAATAAAACCCGGCCCGCACCGCATATTCTCCCGCTATTCGCACCGTCGTAAGGCACCACATCAAAACGCATAATATATCCGGGAACCTTCGCGCAGCCAAGCGGGATTGCTGGAAAGCCACGACGGCAGCGCAAAAAGAGCGGCCTAAAAGGCAGCGAACCACACGTCGCTGTACGAGCGGCGAGCCACGCACGAACATCCGTTCACACACATACACGTGCAGACGTGAACACCCCGGAGAATCCGCGGGGGCACTCGGGCCAAATTTATGGCGACACGGGTTCCCGGCCACAGCAGCCGTGGATGCATCACAGCCGCCGGGAAGTCGGCTTCCGCGGAGACCTCCTACGTCCCTGCTTCCCTGCAAACAACCCGGCTGCGCTGGGCTTCCCTTCGTTGCCCTCGCATACTGTCCATCAGCCCTGCTCCCCCGGCGCCGCTAGCATCTTTCCTGCTCGGTTTTAAGCCCGTCGATTCCGCAAACATCACCTCCTCTTTCCTGGCAAGCACAGCACAGTCCAGCAGCAGCGATGCGCCATCTTGCTGTAGGAAGTAAGACGACTTTCCCCGGGGGAACCATCGCCATATTTCCCTCTCTCGGGAGGAACAAAAAGGAAAAAGCCAGGAAGTGACTTGTTCTCACAGTCATGACCGCCTCGCCCCCTCAGCACCTCCGTCCACCTCCTTTTTTTTCTTCGTGAGTTTATTCGGAGACGTCCGCTTTCCTCGTAGCCTTCACGGTGTTTCTGAGCTGCGCCAGCGGTTCTTCCTCGCCGGTTGCCTGATTTCCCATGGTAACCCTTCTGTCCCTGTCAGCGGTATTTGCCGTCGCTTTCAATTGAAAAACGACGCGCAACATTGCCGGCACGCTTCTCGCATCGCACAATGCGCTTCGCCTCTGCAAAGGGCATGTACTTCACGCCTCTGCAAGACCAAGTATGTGAGTCTGTTACACAAATTAGTTTAGACATCCTTAAACCTTCCTTGGTGCCGGACACGCGTGCAAGTTGCTTCGAAGGAATTTACTTGTTTCTGTTTAGGAGCTCGTTGATGTCAGCATGGAATTATTTGTGAAACATCGCTGCGTCTTCTGCAGCCTAGCTTAAAGAGTAGTGTCGAACGTGAGCGTGACGGCATACGGTATACCACAATCTGCTGTATTAACCGTTCATCTAACACACGACAAATCGCGCACTTGTGAACAGCTTTTACAAGGCTGGGTCCGCCTACACCTAGCAACGCTCCTGCTCGACTGTCCAAGCGTACTGCTACTGCGAAACAAACCTGGCCCGGAAAGGGGTTCAAAGCTGGAGCCCACTGCGTGAGGAATTCGAGAACCAAGCCCATCATCGCAAGCTAGAAGCGCTATACGTGCAAACTTCTAACCACACGGAATGCATCAAACGGCGATAATGGAGAACAGAGAAGAGGGAGCCCCCATCATTATTCCAGGTGAAAGAAGCACTGTTTTAATTAACGCGCCTCCTGCACCGACCGGCAATACGTGCAATAGGCTGGTCTACCCTTATTAAGCCGAAGCTCGACGAGGCGCACGCATCACAGCCGGCCAAGCATGGGCTTCGGTGTGGGACAAAAGTATACGGGTGGGCGACTCGCAAGCTTAAGCTCGCCTTCTCTTCTCCACTCGCACAAATTATCCTCACGTACACACACACATTCACAAACGAGCGCGCGCTCGCAGTTTAACCTAGGGCAGTTATGAAAGGAGGCAACCGTCGGGGAAAGCAGAAGCCCCAGCGCTCACACGCGCCGATGAGCGAGCGATCACGCTTATGTGCGCCTGGCGTTAGGCTCCCATCCAGATGCACACCGCACGACTGCGCCCATCTTTTGCGCTGCTTTACTCGTATTCACCGCCAAACGAGGAAACTAAAGCTCATTACAGTGATGCTCTGCGTTCGTGTGGTCATTCTTTCTTCGCGTAATGGCCGAATCACGGCAGCCCCGGAAAGTTTGCTTCACAACTCCGGCCAACTCTTTTTTTCCAGACACTCCACGATGCATGTACTCTAACGAGGGAGGAGCCATGCGTATCATTACCTACATATAAGCTCCCCTACTACGCCGCTCCTTGACTCTGCTACATTATCTCTCACCTCACGGTAAGTTACGGTCTGGGTTGTTCGGCCATCTGATATTTCATTACTACGCCTTCTTACTCTGTGACGTTATGATTACGTAGTTTCTCATACCGGTGGCACTCTCGATCGCGATCGCCGCCGACACGGATCGGATTTCTTGATGGCAATCAACAGTGATCGCTGCTATAGCGCAAACACAGAGAACTGAGAAACTCACAAACAGTGGGCGAGAAGACAGAGAGAGACGGTACTCTTTCGCGACAGTAGGAGCCATGCGACCGTTCGATGGAATTACCGGTCGTGAAGAGCGGCTGTAACTAACCGGGCCAGCCACTCCAGAGCCAATCAGGCTGCCCTTGCGTCTCGCACCCAATAAGTTAATTACTTTCTCGGCCGGCCCATCGTACGCTCTTCCCGACTTCTCCGCCCGCATTGCCTCGTCGGCAACAACCTTTGCCTAGCGCCGGCTAAGAGCACCAGTGGCGCAGCACACGAGCGAGTTGCAGGCGGTGTGCAGGGCAGCACAGTACCGGCGCCGCGAAGTCGCCGTCTCGTCCGGCGCAGCGAAAGCCTAGCGCTCCGTGATCGGGATTCGGGGCACGTAGCAGCCAGCAACGATGCTGTATAGGGCTGCGCTTAGAAAAGAAGTGAGAAGCAGAAAGGGACACGAAACGATGGCTTGGAGGAGTGAACGAGAACTGAGAACGGCTGCAGCAGAAGGATGCTGGAGTACTTGCTGCATGCTGCTCCGAGGCAAAGAAGAAGAAAAAGACGAATAACAAGAAGAAGAGACACCAAACGTGGTTCCAGACAAAAAATGAGAGGAGAAAGCTCCATACTGGTGGACACGGGAAAGGGGGAGAGGGGTGAGGGAGAGAAAGAGATAATGAAAGCAAAAGCTGTATCTGAAAGAAGTACCAATGGATACTGAGAAAGGAGCGTGTTATGAGAGGAGAGCGTGAAAGAAAAGCTGAAGATCGACCTTGTTTGCTCGCTGGAAAGAGGGCGAGAAAACGGACCAAATGAACGGCACCGCTAGCACGGTGTCAAAGAAAAATGAACCACCCAAATATCGACACCGACAAGGTGAAGCTGATATTGAGGAACAAGCAGAACAGCAGCTCTATAAGCGAGAAAAAGTAGAGAAATATACCAAGCCAGGCCAGTCGTAGTTCGAGAGAGAGACCCGACACAGGAGAAGCGAAATAAACGCGGCAACCGATCTTGAAGAATCTCGAAGACGTGTTCTTGGGTTCTCGTCCTCAACGTTCAAATGGCTATTCGGGAAAAAAAGCGAGATTCGAGATTTTAACAAACAGAGTGTGCGATATGCCAGATTTGAATCTGTGGCTAAGACGCCGAATTACTATGAATTAAATGAGGGTATCACCTCTGCTTTCACGAACTGACGCCGACTACAAAAAATATATTAGAGTTCGACATCGCACTTTACCAAAGCTGATTGACGATCCCTGCAATATCTTCGAAGCCAGATCAATACTTCATCGCCTTAAGGTTATACAATGTCATTTGATTTCAATCAGCCATGCTTTCCAGCTGGCGGGTGCCCCGTTGAGTCCCTCCTAAATTCATACAAAGCGCTTTCGAAAGGTCTTCGTCTATGTAGCTTTCTTGCCCTGCGTGGTCTCTCCCTCCGTCCACGTAATCGTATATTCAAATGCAAAATACAACCCGAATGCGCTCTCCGGTAACAAGAAAGTCCGTTAAATGTGCATGAGCGAAAGCAGGAGAATTGATGTCGCGGTTCGTTTCGTTGTTAGACAAAACGTAATGAAACCGACAATGAAGTCAAAGAGGCACAGCAGACATTGTTCGTAGTTTTTAACTGTAGGACATTTGGCTATGCGAGTTACCAAAGGCTTACGAGCAGTCATATTAACTCCCAAGCCGAATACCGCTAATCTCATATGCAAATTTCCCGACACGAGGGAGGTTAATACAATCAACACGAACCTTTCGTAGTCTTTGACAGCAGTCTCATTGGAAACTGCTACTGTGACAAAGAACGCTAAATTTGGACGACACTGTACGTATACAGTGCAAGCAGAAGCAAGAAAAGAAATATATAAACAATAAAAAAATTAGAATTTAAGACGAAGGTTAATCTGTCGCCTCTACCGATCCATACAGTCAGGTCTAAAAAAGAAAATAAAAGAAAACCGATGACAGGATACGTAAGTCAGAAAGTTAACACACGTAAAGAACGTGTCGAAAGTCTTAAATTGAAGATACGGAAGAACGACGCCAGTAGATGTCACGACTTATAAGAAATAAAGCGACAAGAAGGCGTCGTCACATTACAGATCATGAGTCGGGGCACGGACGATCAAATAATTGCCAGGGGACAATGAAGAAAAGAAAGAACCGAAACACGGTAGGAGTGCCAGCAAAGGCAAACGACAAAACAAACGACGACAAGCGAATGCGCGTGGACGAAGGAGAAGAAAGAAGCGTCAAAGTAAACGGAATCGAAGCACGGCGACGTCGGGGGCGGGTAAGAAAAAAATACGCGAGGTTATAACGGCGGCCCCGCTACATCTTGGTAACAGGTTGCCCAGCGCGAATCGCGTCACATTTCACTCGGCGAAAGACACAAACACAAACGTGCCCTAAATAAAAACAACACGTATGTACGGGAACGCAAAAAGAAACCTTACGTCTCGTACGACACTCGCCGGCCGTGCGCAGGGTGCCTTGCCCGAGCAGGGCGCGGCCAAGCCGGACCGGGCACGCAATGTTGGCTGCTCGCGATGATGGAGAGCTGTACGCTCGCATTACGGCACGAAGAACCCCTTTAGGGCGAGTTCTACAGCGCGATGGTGTGGCACGTCTCGGATAAATGAAAAAGACTTACGACATAATCTTGCCCTGTCACGCGCGCGCTTCGTTACGGTCTGCAAGCGTAGTGCTGGGCTCGTGTAGGCTAGTGAAAAAAAAAAAAACTCATGACGGAAACGAACGTGGCGCAGGCACCATCCGCGACTGCAGGCATGCACTGAAAAGCGCGATAAACCGGCCATGACATTTTCACTGCCTGACCTCCTCTGTATTAATGCTGTTTATTCCTGACGCCCTAAGATAGCAAGCACAAACGAACAGGAGAGTGAAAGTGCATCGCGGTCCCGGCAGGTCATACGCACAACTACATAGAGTCGTACATAAAAAGTATCAAGTTAAAATAATTTACAGAATAGGCGTAGACCCTCAGCCGAAGGACTGGTTGTTACAGTTCAACGCAGCGTTGACGAAACTCGACCCCTATTCCAGCGCTGTGTCCTGCGTATACAGTTCTCTGTCCCGTATACTTTGCACTGTTCTGCCATAATGTTCATGAACCAACTAGCCCACCTAAGAACCCTTAGTCAGATATGCCTGATCAGACGAAGAATCCGGCGTGATCGCCAAACGGTACAAAAAATACCACGTGACCTCTCAAGCGCCAGCTGCGCGTTCACTTCGTATTTGGGGCGTTCGCATGACTGACAAAATTGAGAGGCAGCGTTCGCGTAAAACTGTATAACATGATACGCAATAAAAAAAGGGATATGACACTGAATTTAAAAAAATGCAACGAGTACCTTATGTGCGCCATTTTAATAATACCTTTTGTGTTTTAAAAGCTCACATACGCTTTCGATTTCAAGTCGGCTTAAATGCGTAAGGGACCCTGGAATTTTTTTTTTTTAAGTGCGGAACACTTTAGGCGACCGGGCTGTCGTATGCCGTCGTCTCTTCGCGTAACGCAGGCAAAACCTTGCATAAAAATAGAAAAATAAAGAGGAAGCAAGCGAGAAATAGAACGAGAGAGAAAGAAAGGAAAAAAATAGCAAGAAAAATAGAAAGAAATAGAAATAAAGAGAGGAAAAAAAAGACATAAAACAGAGGAGAAATAGAGGAGGAAAGAAAGAGAAAGCCGAAGAGAGACTAAGAATGCTGCCCAGCTCCGCACTTCCTTCAGGCTTGGCACCACTAGTGCGAAGTTGCATTAATTTTTCGTAAAGTAATATCGTAATGCCACATCCTAAAAAAAAAATCCACCACACTCTGAGTAACTTAGCTGAGCAAAAAAAAAGCGCGGAGTCACAAACGATGGCTCGCTTAGTCCATCGCAAGCAGCGGAATGTCGCCATCCCACCTGATTCAATTGACGCGTAGCACGTACTTGGAGCACTTCTAGTCAACGCGAAAGGAAAGCCAGGGCTTCTCTAAAACACTACAGCGCAAATCTGGACTACATACCAACCACCACACACGCAAACATAGAAGAGAGAGAGAGAGAGCAAATAGATGTAGGCACAAGGAAGCAAGCGGCGAAGTCCCACTGTGAAAGTTTACGCAGGTCGATTCGCCATTTGCGCTTCTCCACATATGTTTCTCATGTCATAACCGTAAGAAAACTTACTACACAATGCTCGCTGCTTTCTTCGTCAGACGGTAAAAGACGCCTCAAAAAAAATGAAAAGAGAACGGTTGGGATAACACGCGCACTCTTCTCTTTCAAACCGCATCAGGTGTTGCCTTCACTTGTTGTTCGCTTCACGAAGTCTTCGCAAAACGCAAAGCAAGTATTTCTTCACCCACCGCTTCATTCGTATACAAACTATGCTTCAGTTTTAAGCAATTCTACGTAGAGATCATCTTTAGGCAAGCTCAAGGCGTTATAAGAAGGCGCGCAAGGAAACGGTTATTTCTTCGGATAGCGGGCGATAAAGAAAAAAATAAAGATAAAAGCATTCGCGAGGCACTCAAGATGTCTGGCTGACGCTCAAACGTCTCCCGTCGACTCGCTCGCGGAATTTCACGAACGCAGCGCATGCCGATGATGTGAGGAGTTGGGAGGTGGGGCACCTCGCCGCCCCTTCCTACCTCAGCCCTAATATCCCAACGTTCTTCCCGCGTCACCTTTTCCCGTCTTGCCCCACAAGTTCCCCTCAACCGGGAAGTTGCCCCGCTCACGAATTTAAACACGAGCCAGCGCCACCGAAAGCACCGTTTTGAAAGGGTTTTTGAGGGACGCGCTTCAAGAATGGGAGAAATTGAAAGAAAAGGAAGGATAGAAACGGCAGTCTCGAATAAATCAAGCTCACCGACTACGTTCTCGGTGCTGTATCGAGGCAGCAGACGGTGCCATAAGGTGGCCACCCTTCTTCCACGAGGCAGGCTCGCTCATGAATTTCTACGGGCTCGCTGGGGAATGCAAAACGCACGGGGGAGAACCAAAAAAAAAAAAAAAGAACGAAACTCTCAATGCACAGAGCAGCAGCAGTACTATACGAGGCCGCTGACAGAGTGATCGATTGCAGACGAAGCTACAAGAAAAACTATAGAATGAGAAAGACGAAATAAAAGGTTGTGGATAAAGAAGCGCTAGAAGCGCACGGACACGAAAACAAAACGCCAGACATGCACATTTCATCGACGTTCGCGTGACAAGATTCTCCTTTTTCTCTTCCCTTCAGTTCAACGGGAAACGCTGGTATAAAGAAAAAGAAAAACCAACGGCTATGAGGGCGAACGATTGCCCTTTAGCCCAGCTGCCACGGAGTCGGGTTGAAATGAATTACTCTCGTCTCCTAAAGCCGAGGCACTACCATTCCATGCGGCGAGAGTGAGGGAAAATGGAACAGCAGCACCTATAGGACGGTTCGCCTCTTCATATTCACATTAAAAAGTAATTTGACTTCATTGAAAGAATGAATCTTCATCGAATGCTGCTATTGAACCGTGCTGCTCGTTGGTAATCACGTGGGTTACTCACGCATTCAGACTTATAAGCTGAAAACTACGGATCCAATTTTAAGGAGAGAGCCTTAGATGCCTCATGAAACGCGAAAAATGACCGTCGGCGGTGTCAAGACGAGTGATGCAAAAATTCACCACATTCTGACGTGGCACATGACGTCACAGCTCAACAAAATCAATGCAATCGACTGAGAAGAAAAAGAGGAAGATAACCTTCGCCTTCGAGTCGTCTTAGGCAAATGCATAAGCTTAGTTTAACAAAACTTGATATTTGGCGCGATGGTGCATAGCGCCATGGTGAGGACGAGCGCTAAGCGCTCGTCCTGTTGTCTTTAGTTTTATGTGAATGTCTATGCTAATGTTCCCAGAAATGCATAAGGGACCGTTCGAGTGTTTATGACTTATGCAGATTTAGGCGTGGGAATAACGATGCCATTACGAAGCACATTGTATTGGGGGAGGCCAGATTAAATTTGCCCACCTGGGGCTCTTGGGGTGCGCCTAAATATACGTACGCGAGCGCTTTTGCACTTCTACGTTGGCGGCAGCGAGAGGCGAGAGTGGCCGTTCTCTTGTCTCCTTGGACCTTTTCTTCATCTTCCCCAATACAGAGTAGCCAACCGGGCACAACCCTGATTAACGTTTCTGTTGGATAATTTTTCGCGTTAAAACGCGAGAGATCAATTCAGCACACGACGTCAAACTGCTTCCTTGAAAATCCATTCTCGTTAAGTACTCACCACAGAATTATACATGAGTATGCATTATACAAAGTTTCTGAGACTTTTAATACACTTTAGAGAATTGGAAAGGTTTCTTCTGTCCGCAGACCAGCCAGGAGAAGGCTTCGCTATAAAAATTAGCAATGCGACCTCATCATTTCTGCAGCGCTTCGACAGCAGAAACATATTAAAGCGTTTCTCTGTGATGTCTCGTTTTTTCAATCCAACATTTTTGCAGTCCAGAATTACCGAACAATAAGACACTAACTGAATAATAACCGCTATTTATTTATTTATTTATTTATTTATTTATTTATTTATTTATTTATTTATTTATTTATTTATTTATTTATTTATTTATTTATTTATTTCATTGTATACATACAGGCACAAGGACACAGAGAAAAGAGGGAGAGAGCAAGCTGGCAACTGCCACCTAGAGGGGCACAACGCCTGCCTGCTCTTTCGGGAGGCTAAAACATATCTAATCAATTCAACCGGTAAGCTTCATTTTATGTTGTAACCAGTGCACGTCAGCGGAGAAAAGGCGAATGTTGCAAGTTTTATTTTCTAAGTTACACCTCTTAGGATAGAGAAATGAATTCTACTGTTTGACCAGGCTCCTTGTACTTCAGCCCTAAGGTTCGTGGCCTCCTCAGCCCCGGTAGCCATGCATCGCTGCCGCCGCCTGAACGCTGTTCACCAACCGTAGCTAGTTTTCAACGTCCTGCTGCGTCACCAGCACAGCCTTCCACTGGTCTCTGAATTCTACCACTGGATCCATTCCTTTCTCCTCGTTTTCGCCTGGCGGTGACGATGGTGGTACGTCCGGGTTGTTCGTGCATTCCCGCACCATGTGGCGCAGGGTGTTGCGCGTGTCCTCTAGGCAGAGCTTATACCACTTAAAGGAAATTCTGAACTTCCTCTTTCGATGAAGTTCCATTCATAGTCTCCATATCGTACAAACAATAACATTGCCGTGACTTTAGAAACAAATGAGATCAGGCGCATCATAAATGAAATGCATGTTACCAAGGGAGTACAATGATTGAGAACTTAAGGCAATGAAAAAATATATATATATAGGCGAAGCTGGTACTAGGCCACGCAAGGCTTGAAAAAGCGTAACTATACGATTCTGAAGTATAATCTGGTCGCTTCTAGGATGTTGCTAGGTTTTAGCTAACTAAATCACGACACGGATGTCCAAACTCCAGAACCGATCGTTCGTACCCCTAGCATAGGCACGTCGTCGTTGGCGTAGGGTTTCCATCGCTTCGGGCTCTTCTCGCAGCCGCCGTTGCCTCTCCCGTTCCCTAGCATGGCAGCTCCGCATGAGCCGCGTCAAGCCTGAAGGAATAGCGCAGCTCTGTGGCCTTCTTTTTTTCTGATATTTTTTCTTTGTTTGTTTCTTGTATCTCCATTTTGTATCTGTTTCTTTCATTTCTTTCATTTTCTTTCCCTTTCTCGCTTTCTTATCTTTATTTCTCTGTTTTCCCTTTTTTATCTCAGCTTTTCCCTCTTTCTTTCCCTTTAATTCTCTCTTGATGTATCTCTTTTTCTATCTCTTTCTCTCTCTTTCTATATTCTTCTCTGTCTTTCCATCCTTTTATGTCTTTGTTCCCATTATTTCTCGGTATTTCTCTCTCTCTTTTTCCTATAGCTTTCTTTCTCTCTCTCTTAGTGCACCAGCGGTGAGTGGTAGGATTTGCCCAATTTCTGTGGCACATACCCGTTGATGATGGTCGTTTTCTGATAGGCCGCACAAAACTTAAACACTTTCGCTCTTAAAATGGATTCATAAGAATAAAATTTTAAGCGCATAAAGAACACCGAATGCATTACACCATTCAATATTCGTAAGCCGCATATACGCCTGCACTAACAGCCAAGTGAAAACGTAGGCGAGAAGACTGTAAATTAAGAATTGGATAATTAACCTGACTAGGCAACAAAAATTATGCCGTTCTAAGTGCCAAACCACGATATTATTATGAGGAACGTTGTCCAGAGACATTTTAGATTATATTTTCGCTACCTCGTGTTCATTAACGTGCACCTAAATTAAAGTACACGCGTGTTTTTTGTATTTTGCCCCCATCAAGATGCGACCGCCGTGGCGGTAATCGAACCCGTGGCTTAGAAGCGTTACACTTTCGGCGCTAAGCTATTACGTTGTGTTTTGACTAGGCGATGAGATAGTGCGCTTAAGTACGTTTGCACAAATACTGCCCGCCGATGTGCGCTATTTGTACAACTGAAAGCGCAAATGAAAGGACATTGGGCGAATAAGCGAACACACACACCACACGCGAGAGTTTCCGCAGTGAAAGGGTAACTATGTTTTACGGAACCATTTTTTAACCAAGCATTCCGCACAGAGATCAGAAATTGCTTTCACTGGTGTCCTCTTGGAGGAACAGCGATATCGCAACAGTTGCATCTGCTGTGGTCAGAAGCGGTGGTTCTGTTGTAAGTTCTCGTACACACGCCAGCCGTGTTCCATGGCACTGAATATGATACACTAATATTATCATACGGCCATCATGTTGGAGCACCAGCACAGTGGGGTGTCCGGCTCCATATGCGCAAGGCATCCTATCGTTCGTGTAACACAACTTGCCGGGAAAAAAGCTTATGTCAATAGCGACAGCGCTACGGGCGACTCCAAAACACAGCAGAAGCGTCGCGATTCCCAATGAAACACTGCGGCCTGACGACAGCCTCGCCGTAGAGGAATCACACCGACGGGGCCCCAACCGAGCCGGAAGGGAGGCGCCGGCGAATGAGACGCATATCGCGCACGGGTGAGGCGGCCGGCGATGCCGACGGCTGATGGCTATTGATCATCCGAGAGCGAGGGGCCAAAGGCCTCGTCCTGCCAGAGGCCAATTTCTCCTCCGAACCCGTGCCGACCGCCGGTGGAGAAAAAGGGATGGAAGAGCTAGACGGGGCACATGACGTGCGTCTGGCGCCGGTCACGTCAAACCCCGTCCGCGCGCAAAAGGATTGCAAGAACCGCGGTGTGGGCAGCGAGGGCGACCAAGGAAGAAAACGAGATGGAACCAATTGCCCGTGCCGCTGAGAGTAATCGCGTTGCGTTCTCCTTCATATCTCAATCACCGCCTACAGTAGACGTACAGTCGTGCCCAATACGAGTTGCAACATGCTACATGTGGTCAAGGCGACGCCAGAACTATACGGTGTCATCGACATAGAAAACAATCAGTGAAGTAAACACTGTTTAGACTAGTGGTATTTGCAAAACCAATTTCACGTTTGTCGGCGTTACAATGCAGGCTTGGGGCCCCTTTAACTATCGCCACGACGTTGTAACTCATAGAGAGCGCCACTGTACATTTCACCACAAAAAAACTTATTCATTCACCTAAGAGGACTCGAAGGCGAAAGGCATCCGGTGTGGCTATTTTACCATGTATCTTATAAACACGCGAACGCCGCAAAGACGAAGTGGAAGAGACGCACGCGCGCCTCGAGCCACGAGGCGCGCGGGTGGTCATGCGACTTCCTGCGCGATTTCGAGACGACGCGGGCTATTCGCTCAAGGTTACGTTTGCTCGAGACATACAAGGCCTTCGCCATAAAAATTTGCCTAATTCCCTTGTCCACCTTTTTGAATATGAGCAAATACACAAGACTCGGTGCAAGCAACAGGTTAAGAAGCTAACAACTTCTTCCACTTTAGGCAATCTACGCGAAATCTGACAAATCATCAACAGCGCTATTAAAGAGAACAAAACGTGCAACACCGCTCTGCAGAAAAACCACCTACTTGCGGCAAAAACTCGATCAGCATAATGAACTGATAGTTGGCCACACCGCGAATTCACTTGATGGCGCTAAAGAAGCGGGCGACAGATACGGTACCGCAAGGGCCAGCTGCCAACTGATATTTATTACAGGCACCACGATCTTTGACGGAGGGTCATAAACTCAGACACACTGACTCGTCACGGTAAGCAACGATGTTCAAACAGTGCGCTAGCATAACGCAACAACAGCTCTTTCCGCGGTGGAATTGGCTACATCCATCGCTCAGTAATAGTACTGTCGAAAAGCTTAGTTCCTAACAATGCAGTTCGTCAGTGAACTATTCTAACTAATAATGGCAAAGATGTTTCATTAAAGTGAAACATTACTATGAACCCCGTAAAGCATTTAACTTAACAAAACGTCTTTCATTGTCGCCTGCGGCCATTCTGTAGCCAGTAGACGAGGTAGAAGCCGGGAGATCGTACTCCAACGAAAAAGAAAAAAAGGCAATACCTCCTTTAATCGCTCTTTTCGACGAAAGCCCAAGTGTCTACAATGCTGTAAGAATTTATCGACACGCAGTACTCCTGCGCTTTGAGTACTATAGAGCGCCAACGAAAGCGAGCACTGCGCCTAAGGACAGGCAACGCCTCGTTCGTAGATGCCTGGGAAAAACGACGACGTGGCTGATACGGTCGATCCATCACATAGGCATCGGCCATACCCGAAGGTGCATGCAATCCGGAGCGAACGCAACACGGCGCACAACGCCCTAGCGACCCGTCGTGAATTGATGCTTTTTTCGCGTGACGAGAGTAGCCTTACACCTTTGATGGAGCACGCCACTAGCAACAAAGCATGTTGTAACCGAACCCAACGCTACAGGAACGCTACTGGATCAAGAAAGGTACTCTTCGCTGATCGTGTGGTCTGAGGCACGGAAGAAAAAAAAATGACACCAATGATAAATGTTCATCGCCGAAGACACAAAAACCGTTCAAAGGCATGTTCTGAGTCCGAACAAAAAAAAAAAAGAAACTCACAGGGTTCCTTACGCATTCGCCTAAGAAGACTCGAAGGCAAAAGCCATCTTCCTCTTCTTTTTCTTCTCAGTCAATGTATTGATCCTCCGCCGCCCCCCTCGGAAACCTTTCTGCACTTAACATGATTTTGCACTGCCTCCAGCATCGGAGGCATTGCAAGATTTCTGCTCCTCGCCTGGTTTTGCATTGCCTCGTGATCGGTCCACCTTTGGCCAAGCGACGACGTCATGTGACGACGTCATCACGTGGCGTCATGGTATATGACGCCATCCTGACGTCATATAGATGTCACGAAATTTGGTGACCTGTGACGTCATGATGGAGTCATATGGTGACCACGGGATGATGATTTTTTGCATCACTCGTGTTGACGCCGACGCCGCGGGACGCCGATGGTCAATGCGCCTCGATAAAATTTTGCTGCACATGTCTATAGCAGCGAGGATATTACGGAAGATGCATAGAACTTTTATTGCGATAGCAATTATATGGACAGTCTCGGCTGGTTTTTGCCATCGCCGTCGCCGCCGTCATGCTGCGTATATGTATAAGTATGTATATATACATCAATATCCCAAAGAAAAATAAATCAGAAAAATGCTTCAGAGGCGCGGAATCGAACCAGTGACCTCTTAATTCGCAGCGCGGTGCGCTAAGCACTACTCCACAAAGCGTAGATCCCTCAGGTAGTTAACGGCGAGAGTTATATACACACCCTTTACAGTTTGCAGTCCTCCGAGACGGAGGCGCTTATCAGCGTTTCTTCATTACCAGCGAGATGGCGCTAGGAGCGCGACGGGCGCACTTAAAGGCGTCGGCCAGCTCTCTCGCTTCTTCTTATATTTGCGCAGGGAGAACCTTGCCCTTCCGCTGTCTGCTCGCGCAGGCGCTCGAACAAGCTACCGCAGTGTTCATGATTCTCAGCAGATGGAGCTACGTGGTAGCTCTCACCGCGCGTCGCGTACGTGTAGCTAAAAGCGTTTCAGTTATCGTGCACGTAACGTACGTGTACTTTTCACGTTTGCGTACGAGAAGTCCCTACGTACGTGAAGTTAAAACTGTCTAGTAGCTGCCGGGTAGTGATGGACGCACGGTAGTTGCAGCGCGTCCATCACGGGCCGCTTTTCTTGCTATCGCATTCATTGCTTCGCCCTTGCGGCGAAAATGTGACTTTTTTTTTAGCAATGTGAAGGCGAAAGTCTGGTTGGACCCATGGCGATGTGGAATGAATTTCTGAACCTGCGCGGCGAGGTATAGCCACCGTGCGATGGAGTAATCAGACAGCAGTGCAAGAAGCCACAGCCTAGCCAGCAAAAGCAGCTAAATTGGGTTCGGCCCCGATTAGAACAGGACGCGACTAGCGGGTCTCCCCCCGTTTAGACCGTGCATGCTTAAAACGGCCATCGCCGCAAGACCAGTGTCGAACACGCGTCTCACCCTTTTTTACGCTCCTGCTGCGCTGCTGTTCACGCGAACGGCGCAGAGACGAAGTGGACGAAGTAGATGCGCAGCTAGCGCGCTCGAGTACTTCTGTATATTTCGGACCATATCATTTGAACTTCACGCGACCTTGAAGAATAGACATTTAAAACTCGCCTAGAAAATTTCAGGTGGGACCAAAGCTGATACTTCTCGTTTTAAAAATCAAGACGTGATGCACACGGTAACAAGTGCAGTCGATTCTTGAAATGCTGGCTTTTGAGGGAGATCCCCGGGCAACGCCCGTTCTCACCTGTAATAACCACATGGCAAGCGCCACACCACCAAGCAAGTACCCTCGTAACCGTTCGACAACTATTTGTCTTGCGTAACCGCAAGACAAATACTGAAAAATTCGGCAGATCCCACGTACCATGGGAGTCGATGTTATGCGAAGCATGCGGCGGGTAGGTGACTGTGGCGTAACTATTTTTACTGAGCGACACGTTACAAAATGACGCTAAAGATATGTTTAAATTTTATACGCACACATATATATGTTGAAGAGCCGCATATGTGTCCCGAGAACGCACGCACGTTTCACGAACTCGTGTGCATGTGTGGAAGAAGTTCTTGACAGTTCTTGAACAAGGGCATCATCACCGTGATCAGTGAGCACCAGCAGCTGGTCATGACTTGTTATAGGATCCGGTCGTGATCGTGGTGACGAGAGGTCCATGTGCAGTGAAGTATGTGGTATAGTAGAGCTGTTGGAATTCTAGGATGCCTCGGTTCCTACACCTACACCCGTTCATTACGTCACATTTTAGCATAAAAAAGCGACACACGGCTCTTGCCTGCTTAGTGTGAACAAGGAACCCGTATGGGTCCCGAAACGTCTCTGTGTTTTTCACCTTGGCTTGGTCAGTGACCGAATCTACATCCTCATGCTCGGTCATTTCGTCGACAAATCGGCTGTCAACAGAGCCGGGGACAAGTAGGAACCTGAAGTCACCCTTCGCGTTGGTGAGGTATAGGCCGTCGAGGCTGGTAGGCCTGGATAGTGCTACGTGGACCAACATCAGTGGATGGTGTTTGTCGTATTCGTAGACTACCTGGGCGTATGTGGCCTACGTAGCCTAGTCTACAAAGCGGCTGTCACTCAATCTGGCATCATCCTCGGTCAGCATAAGGCCATCGCCCAGCCTCGTAAGAAATGAAGTGGACACTGCGTCGTTCTTGCGGACTAAGTGCAATTTACGGTGAGGTGATGTGGATATCATATGTAACTTTCGTTAATGTATTCCTCCGGGGTCGAGCAATGCTTCAATATAGCTTGCTGAATCATAGGAATACAAACGTAATGTCTATTAGACTTATTTGAAGTTTTAAGGCGCGAATAAGACACGGACGACGAATAGGAACACACACACGGAGCGCCACTTCCAACAACGATTTATTTCGAAAGAGCACAGAACATATTTATACACCACGCGCGCAGTCATCGTGCCTCAGTGCGTAGTCGCATTCAAGTAGTGTAACTCTTTTGGCGATAATGAAATGGAGGCAACGCTGACGCATAGATCACCTGATTCGATTATTTTTTTAGCCTCAATAATTAGTCGTACTGATTTATCAGGACTTCGGCCGACTACCGCGCAGGCGCTAAAGTTCGGAACGCAATGACAATCCCGGCAATGTATCGCGAGGTGGCCCTCTCTGCCATTTCTGACGTTATTATTATGCTGTCTTAGCCTGTCATTCAGGCACTGTTCGGTCTGGCCAACGTAACTTCTACCACACGACAAGGGGATCTCGTAGACCACGCCCTTCTGACAGCTTACATACTTGTTCTTGTGGTTGATAATGCAGGCCGGAGCTTTCCTGAGGAAAGGGTTAGTCATCCTGCAGAGCCTGGAGAGTTTTAACGGGGCAGAGAAGACCACCTTTACATCAACATGATTGGCAATCTTTTTCAAATTATGGGATACGCGGTGTACATAAGGAATCACAGCAAGTTTGACATTGCTCTGGGGCGGCTCCTCACTTACGTGGCGGTTCCGCGACTTCCTCAACATCTTCTCCGCCACAGACACCAGAATGTGCTGTGGGTAGCCTGCCTCCTCAAGACGGTCCACCTGCTTGAGGAAACTGTCAGCTGCTCTGTGTGGGCAGGATTTCTTGAAAGCATTCAGCAGGCACATGTTGGCGATGCTACGTTTGACAAGCTTGGAATGGGACGAGCTAAAAGGCAGCAGTGGTTTGTTTGCACGAGGCTCATATTGCCAACACGCATGGTCAGTTGCTAAAAACAATCTTAGATCTAAAAATCTTATAGACGAATCTACCGAAAGTTCGTGTGTCACTGTTAAGGGAGATAAAACATGTCTAAAAGTTGTCAAGGTGTTAGTGACGACTTGGTCGGTGTCCATGAATTTTTTGTCAATGAGTTGACAACTTTTAGACATGTTTTATCTCCCTTAACAGTGACACACGAACTTTCGGTAGATTCGTCTATAAGATTTTTAGATCTAAGATTGTTTTTAGCAACTGACCATGCGTGTTGGCAATATGAGCCTCGTGCAAACAAACCACTGCTGCCTTTTAGCTCGTCCCATTCCAAGCTTGTCAAACGTAGCATCGCCAACATGTGCCTGCTGAATGCTTTCAAGAAATCCTGCCCACACAGAGCAGCTGACAGTTTCCTCAAGCAGGTGGACCGTCTTGAGGAGGCAGGCTACCCACAGCACATTCTGGTGTCTGTGGCGGAGAAGATGTTGAGGAAGTCGCGGAACCGCCACGTAAGTGAGGAGCCGCCCCAGAGCAATGTCAAACTTGCTGTGATTCCTTATGTACACCGCGTATCCCATAATTTGAAAAAGATTGCCAATCATGTTGATGTAAAGGTGGTCTTCTCTGCCCCGTTAAAACTCTCCAGGCTCTGCAGGATGACTAACCCTTTCCTCAGGAAAGCTCCGGCCTGCATTATCAACCACAAGAACAAGTATGTAAGCTGTCAGAAGGGCGTGGTCTACGAGATCCCCTTGTCGTGTGGTAGAAGTTACGTTGGCCAGACCGAACAGTGCCTGAATGACAGGCTAAGACAGCATAATAATAACGTCAGAAATGGCAGAGAGGGCCACCTCGCGATACATTGCCGGGATTGTCATTGCGTTCCGAACTTTAGCGCCTGCGCGGTAGTCGGCCGAAGTCCTGATAAATCAGTACGACTAATTATTGAGGCTAAAAAAATAATCGAATCAGGTGATCTATGCGTCAGCGTTGCCTCCATTTCATTATCGCCAAAAGAGTTACGCTACTTGAATGCGACTACGCACTGAGGCACGATGACTGCGCGCGTGGTGTATAAATATGTTCTGTGCTCTTTCGAAATAAATCGTTGTTGGAAGTGGCGCTCCGTGTGTGTGTTCCTATTCGTCGTCCGTGTCTTATTCGCGCCTTAAAACTTCAAATATGTTAAACCAACAAGCCCAGTCTGCCATTCTTACTACGTCTATTAGACTGCTATAAAAGCGGAGCCAACACTGGAACTACAGATGTTAATCTGATATGATGCATGTATCGTAGGAGTACACCTCGTAGGGGTATCATGTAGTGTTTATTGCTTTCTTGTAAAATTAGATAGCCAGCACCACAACCACAATTGACGTTGCACCGACGTTGCCTGCGTAGGCTGTTTTTCCAAACCAGTTTATAGACTTGGCATGGCTCAGTGGTAGAATACCTGATTCCCACGCAGAATGCTTGGGTTCGATTCCTGCAGGGATCCTAATTTTCATTCATTCCATTCGTTGAGTCAACACTGCCATTGTTGGTTTTCCTTAACGCTCTAGCATTTAAGTTACCAATGTCCGTTCTCGCCGTTCCTGGGTAGATATAAACTGTCAATCACCTGTGGCTCATACCCGTACGCCGCGGCCCGTGGTAAACGGGTATGTGCCACACGTGTCTGGTAGAAAGGGTTTGACGACGTACGCGACAGGATTTTACCGTTATTCATGTCATGACCCGGCACTCATATTCGTCAAATCCTCTTACCCTCCCATGCAAATTTTGGTCTTCACCAAGTTAAGGAGGCGATCATGAGAGCACCCAGACGTAGGCGGCTAGATAGATAGATAGATAGATAGATAGATAGATACGTAGACGCTCAATGTGCCAGAGGTTCGCTAAGAAATGCTTCGCATTTAAAAATATTATGAATACACATGACAGATGTGATACTACGTAAGCCACAGCACGCCTTTAACAAAGTTTGGTTCGTGCGTAAAAGACATTTAGATAAAGCGATAATGATAAATGCATTTTTACAAGAACAAACATTTGTAGGCGGAGGCTTTGCGTGCCTCATGCGAACGTGAAAATGAATGAAAAGCCGGCATGAGCTGCGTGAGAGAAATGAAGCAAGGAATCTAACGTGAACGCGCGACCTGCGCGATCACTTCGTCTTTGTGGACTTCACAAGGACAAAATAAATTTACAAATGCGGGAAGTTTGCACTAATTTGCGCAAAGCTTGGCACGGCGAATCTGGTTTATCCTCAGCTCGTCTTGCTGCAGCACGGGAATCGCAACGCCGGCGGTGATTGGACCCAGCGTGCTTGGCCGAAGAAGCGGCAGCCAAGGGACGGCGACGGGCCGATCCGAAATACGCGCAAAGCTTGCCACTCTGAATGTGTTGAAATCGCTGTCCCTTAGCCACGGTGTAAGAAATTGTGGCGGTTGCTATGGCTCGGTGACGGCTGCTCTTCGCCGCGGCGGCAGCTTGGCTATGTTTAGCACAGGCACGGCGCAGCAGGGGTTTATTGTTAACGGACGTCTTACTGCCAGCTTTAACAGCTTCGCTCCTCTCGAACGTGGCTCGAGGCGCGTGAGCTGCGCGTTCACTTCGTCTTTGCTGCGCTCGCGTGATATAAAAAGCACGGCAAAATAGCCGCAACGAATGGCTTTTGCCTTCGAGTCGTCTTATGCGAATGCATAAGGGATCCTGCGAGCCTTTCATATCATCGTAAGGCAAATCTGATCAAGAACGACGTGATGGGCGCTGGTCAAGGTTGTTGCTTTGGGCGCCTCGATGCCAGCGTTGCTGACATCGAGGCGCCCCATTGTTGTTCCAGTATCAGCCAAAAAGAGCAGAGGAAAAGCCGAACTACGTTCTGTTTACAAGTCAATGATCGCTTATTTTAACGGCTTCGATGTTCTAGGCTCGTTACAACCAGACCACTTCCTCTTCCTTCATTCATTCATAGCGGTTGAGCAATCACTCGTCCACGCAGAAGCAGAACAACAGTCCAAACACAGCGGAAGACGATACACTGCGAGGTATTCGCCGCGAGATCGAGCTACAGGTGGCAGCACCATCGCCACGCTAGTGTGGATAGGCGGTTGTCGGCGCGTATACAAACGTGCACAACAGCGCTTCGTTGTGAGCGATGTGACCCGATTTCCGGCAAAGAAAATGCGTTGACTGCAGCTTTGTGGTAATATGTGCGCTCTTCATTCCCGAATTAATGCACGAAGCGCGCCGAACGTTACAATTACTTGTGAGAGAAGCTCATTCTGCCAACGAACGGGTTGCTCGCCTTCGGCGACAGTCGGCGTTTTCGCAATGGGTGACGTTTTCTTGTTGTTTTAATTGTACATGTTTAGCTTGTGTTCCACCTACTACACACTGCTGTATCGCGCGACTGAATTAACTATTTACTTCTTGTTCATTTGGATGCCCCTCAACAAAAAGAAAGCCCGTATTCCTGCGCGATGAGTTGAAATAGCACTTTGTGCACTACGTGCTCAAATATTCATTCGCATTTCTTATTCAGTTCTCCCTGAAATGTAGGACAGTTTATAGGTTTATTGAGGAAAGCTATGTGGCTGACAGCGCTTTAGCGCTACGGAGACATCTAACACGCACACCCTTGTTTTTATTCCACTAAGAGTACACAAAGGTAGCTGTACAACACGGAAATTTCTTCGATTGATTACTTGCACGACAGCAATGGAACAAAGGTCCGGTTATTTCGCGGGACCAAAGTACGCTTTTTCATACGAATAATGTCCGCTGCCTTCTGTCAATCTAAACAACGGAACACAAGCGTTCAAGATAATGTAAAGAAAAAAAGATGTGGCTCCGCGTGAAATCACTACGACATAAATGTAAACTACGCAGTTCGGATTAATTTTGACCATCAGCGCTCTTTAACGCGCACCTTAATCTAAGTACACGGGTGCTTTTGTATAAATTTTGCCACAAGGTAAAATTGCGCAAGGCAACTCAGTTTTGAAATTTCCGTGTCATTTCATTTTCTGTTTTTTTAGGGAACAATTTAAGTACCGAAGTGTCATACGTGACTTAACAGAAATATTTCTCTCTAGTGAGACCAGGATCGTACACAACTAAAGCTCGCCGCGTAACGTATAAACAACACCTAACCACAACGCTCAAGTACATGCGAATCTTTTTTTTACCACCGCGCCGCTAAAAGGCTATATTCACATGAGATTTAATACTTCTCATCTTTAGGGTAAGGCCAAGTGCACTTTGCAATGCGCTTGAACCACAGAGCAGCACCTACACTGATAGGACTCTCGTGAACGGAGGGTACGACGACCACACACAGCACTCTCGACAAGTGCACTCTCTGATCTTATTACAGTACATATACAGCCTATCAAGGCCAAATGCTTCTTTACATCGTGTTGGGCATACGTACGAGCGGTTAAAATTGCACTAACGCAACGGAACAAACCGCCTTTTGAGGATCTGCATGACTTACACGCACATGCAAACACAACGGGGCTAGCAGACGACGCACGGAGCAATCCACACTAGACGCGGTTCAGCCAGAAGCCGCTAGGCGGCGACTCCGCTCGATCTCGCGGCCAATACACGCTGCCCAGCTCGTTTACGAGGCTTCGCTACGAAGCTTCTTGTGCACACACGCCAATGAGATGGAAATAGGGAATAAGCCGCGTTGCAGCATACAAACAGCGCAACGAACGGAAGGAGATGGTGATGCCTGCCACGCTAAAGCAAAAAAAGAAACAGGGGCAATAAAAGCAGGGCCGTTCGGAAAACCGGGCTGTTCGGCATCTAAGCGAAGCAAAGGCGGTGAACGGGGGCAATTGACGAGAGCAGGAGCGCTCCCCTGAGTGATGCCGCAGAAACCGAACACTTTGCGCTGCTCACTGCAGCACTGCCGAACGCGCATACGAAACAAAGCAGGGCAATAAAAAAAAATAATAGGCGAATGAGGAAACAGACCTATATATTCCGAAGGCCCATGTTTCTAGGAGTACCGGTTCGCTTGAACAGGTCACCTTATTTATTGCTATTATGTGTTATTTCCATGCATATTTAAAAAAGAGGCTGACTATGAAAAAAAATAAGGGTTGAGGAAGGTTCATCGAAGGAAAGCATGGTCGGCGACACGTTTGTAGCACGAATCCCGAAGAAAATCTACACAGGTTCGAATTTGTTTTTTTTTTACCTATGCTACCTGTTATCGAACACAATCGAAAGTTACGTGAACGAAAGTAAATGGTCATGAGGCCACAAATAAAAGAGATTGATTGATTGATTGATTGATTGATTGATTGATTGATTGATTGATTGATTGATTGATTGATTGATTGATTGATTGATTGATTGATTGATTGATTGATTGATTGATTGATTGATTGATTGATTGATTGATTGATTGATGTGGTTAAACTTCTTTTTATAGGCTCGGCTTCACCTCCCCCTGTTTCCTTCAACAAGCATTATAGACTTAAGTAAAAGATAACATGATATTAGCACCTAAATTCCCCGTCTTCAGTACTGCTCGATGATCTCAAGTTACAATACGGAATGACATTCAGGAATTCGGCAAGCGCGATATAAACACTTCTTACACTTACTCTATCCCCGCTTTTTCTAAAAGCAAAAAAATACCAAATGCTGGCTAGACGTTTCACCAGCGTTACCACAGAATAAGAGCGGACCCCCCTTCTAAGTAATGTACTGTCGGCCGCAAAAGTTTGCGGGATGTGCAGCGCGTGGCCCAGCCACGGAAAACTGCATTGCTGCGTCACCTACCGTGATGCGGCGGGTGTTGAGGCTATCGGCCGCAGCCTCCGCGATTAGATTCGGCAACGGCAAGTTTTCTAAACGCGCCGTCGCTAATCGCAGAGGCCGATAGCCACAACACCCCCCGCATCAAGGTAGGTGACGCAGCAATGCAGTTTTCCGTCGCTCGGCCACGCGCGGCAGATCCCGCAAACTTTTGCGGCCGACAGTACATCAAGAGCCGATGCAACAGACAAATCCTCTAACAGGTCCAATACTGGTAATGCCAAGAAAAAATCTAGAGAAATTAGCTAGGTCATCTTCAATTAAGTGATAAGCGAATACAAATGCGCCGGCGCCCTAGCACAACATTGCGCATGTTTAAAAAAAGAACAAATAAGCGACCAGTCCCGGGTTTCGGCTGCGGTGTTCCAGATTCACGCTCCGTACTACGTCGGCATCTTCTGTCGTTATGGTTTCTCTTGCACCTTCGATGGCTGATCTTAATTAACCGTAATGCACGCGCACATCTGTCAGCCATGCAGCAGCGTATCACGAATGCGGTAAATGGAAGGCGAACAGCAATGTTGTGTCCCGGCGAGCCTAGAAAAAGAAGCGCCAACCAGAAAGATGAGAAATAAAGAAAAAGTGGCAACATAATGTCTCGAGCAGCAAGCAAATCCGCCAAATCAAAAACGAAAAGCAATGTAGACCCACACATTCACGTGAAGCTGTCAACATGTAAAAAAAAAAGCGGGAAAAAAAAAAGAAACAAGCATGAGTACGCATGCAGAAGTACACAAATAAAACGGATCCGGATCAGAAAGGGTGTGGCGATCCGAGCAAGGAAAAAGTAACGACGCACAGCCGGCAACAAATGCACGAGCGCCAAGTGCATTCCCAGATAATTACCGGATCGCTGGGGATACGGGGAAGTCACAGATCGAGTCCCGTATACGCCCTCACTTAAGCGCGGACTATATTCCACAGAAGTGGTAAGCACGGATAGCGAGCGGCGGCGAAATTAATACAGTAAGTTAAAGCGACGGAACATAGGGCATCCGAAAGTGAATTGAGGTTTCCGCACTTCACAGTTTTAGGGCGAATGAACCTCCAATGCTATAGTCTCAATAAATCTAACTTTTCCTTACTAAGAATGTCGTTCATTCGTTAACAATACTGCCGCGTTGCAACGTCGACATAACCAAACCGCAATAGACGCGCTCAAGTCGACAACAGATCGTCAGTGCCGCGGGAGGAGTGAGGGGTAGGGGAAGTGGGAACAGATGAGCTACACGTAACTCGATGCTTTCGTTACTTCAGTCTCGAAGATTAATAATAATTCTTGAATTTTTACCTCTCAAAACCACGATATGATTAGGATCATGAAGATTCACAAAGGCCCTATAACGGAGCGTACCTTCGACTTTTTCGAAAACATCCAAACATCTGTTTTCTTTCCTTTGGCTGTTCTTGCAAGGACACTATAACGCGGGTGAGGTCAGATCGCGCAGGGAAGCGCGTGCCTCTTGAAACCGAGAAAATGCAGTACAGCCACCCTGGCTTCACTAACTCCTCGGCTCGTCAAGGGAAGATCCGACCCTAAAGGCGTTCCGAGAACACAGCACCGAAGAAGACGCGGGGGCAAGGAAGGATTAGGGCACGGAAACGTGGGGAGTTAGTTACGGCTCTGTAGGTCAGACGCGAAGCGACACGATTGCACCGGGTGAGCCCGGCAAGATGGACGAGCGAGAACCTTAGTCGCTAAAAGCAAACAGGGCTCGCGGAAGGAAACAAACTCGTGCACAGGCAACTTGGACGTCGAGAGATCGAAGGATATCAGATGGTCCGAGGAGCAAGCTTTCAGCAAGAACGTACATGCCGACATCGCGATGTATATAACAAAGTGTTATATTGCTAAATATAGGTTCCGACCTCTCATCTCTTTCCCTTCGTCGACGCATTACTAGTGCCGTACTGATCCACACGCTGTACTGGTCATGGTTAACCGAGCGCACTGAATCTCAGCCCAGTCACGCATATCTAATCGAATTAGTCATTCCCATTAAGTTGCCCGTCCATGAGAAAACATTCTGAGCATGGCTTTCTTTTTCCGAGCAGCCACTCACCTAAACGGTCTTCCCAGGAACATTACTACGACCAGCTGCAGAGGACAAATGTTTATGTCCTAAATAATCATCTGCGTTCTAGAACATGCGTTTCACTGATGTATGTACATGTGTAACCTGTTAACTACTGATTTCGTAGTACGACTGCATTATGGTTGCACCACTTGCATGACTTTACCATTTATGCATATATAGAGACACGTACGAAATTTCATGTATAAAGAGGAAAAGAAAAGGAAATAATAATTTCTACAGTTTTAAGCCCAAACCCACAGTATGATTATGAGGCACGCCGTAGAGGAGGGCTCCAGAAATTTTGGCCATCTGGGGTTCTTAACACGCACTGAAATCACACAGTCCTTAAGATTTGCACTGATGGAAACGCGACCGGCGCAGCCGGGACCGAACCCGTGTCTTTCAGGTCAGCATGGAACAGGAAAGGCACTACAAATTAGGCACAGCAACGGAGAACAAAGAAACAAAGTAGGCATTCGCAGGGACGGGCCCCTGTTCTCGTCTTCCACGAGGTAACTTAGAAACCAGGCAGTACAATAGTTCACAGATGATGAAGCCACAAGTGGCCGCACAAGGACTGTCGCTTGCTGTAGCGACAGTAGATCTTCTGCAGAATTATCGGCTGAACCATGATTATCACAATAATGCGGCGTAGTATAACTACATCAGCTTTACCTGCTCCCAGGTTCCTAATTATTCCAGGTCAGCGGAGAAGTTCACAAAATACACTCAAGCTAGTGAGCCTCGCTACTGTTCGTCATATACGATACACGGTCCCTTTTGCGTCGTCACTACGTCTTTCAAGCGGCGATACGTCGTGAGCATTGGTATATGTTAAATATCTTCCGACACCACCCAGACAGTATAAGAAAAAAGTAGTTAATGCGTGAGCCATCTTAGGACAACCCACAATCACGGGAACGCCGAAAGAGAAATGTCCCATCAAAAAGCGCATCATTCCAAACCGAAAACGCAGCAAGAATCCCAGCAAAATTAGCAATGAACGAGACCAGAGCTCTAATAGATGCGCGGAAGCCTACGAACCGTTCAATAACGGAGATGAAAACGGAGAACGACTTAAATAACGCTAACAATGCGGAGGTTTAAACAGCGCCGGAGACGAAAAAGAGGCGAGCAGATCGATTTCTAATTCGTCGCGCCCAGTCGCACGGGCGTCGTTCGGCCAGAGAGCTCGAAGTCAGCTTCGGGGATTGATTGGACATTAGGGCTTCGCGCGCCCAACGGCAGCTCGGCCGTATCGCACTACGGCACTGACGCTTGATCGAACAGAACGACCGGGAAAGTGCTCCCGTCCGATCACGTGCTCAGGCTTGCGACTTCGATCCCGCGGCCGTGTGCGAAAGCTCCTCCCGAGACACATCCTTCAGTACGAGGGAAGCCGACGGAAAAACCGAACGCGCCCCTGGCCGTGCGAGGAGAGAAACCGTTTCTGACATCGGCACACTTCGCTTCGCGCGTCACGGCTTATACGGAGGCCGCACCGCAAGAAGTAACCGACAGTGGCGGTGCCTGTCCGCCAGCAGACCGCACTGCGCGCCGCTAAAAGCGTGCACTACTGTGGCAGCTGAAATCTGAACTCACCTAACGAGGGAGGCTTTCAACCACCGTGGCGCACTCTTTTGGACTGGCGTACGCGCTGTACAGAACAATGGAAAACTATTGGCACAACTGCCAAAAATCGGAACGGGAAAATCTCGACACGGGGCGCCCTGATCCTCAGTATGCCAAACCAAGAGTGGCAGGAACTATAGGTTTCACAAAAAATTAAAAAGAAAAAGATAAAAAAAATGGGTGTCATAAAAAACATCTCTATATGTGGGTTAAAGCGAGGATGACGCGGAAGAAAAAGTATACAGCCTTTTAAATTCCGAATGATACTCCCGATTTCGCTGGCGATCAATGACCAGAGTGCTTTCTTTATTGGTCACTTGCGCTTATCTTATGCTTTTGTTGCAGCTGCCCATGCTATGGTCACCTAATTTCACCTGTTGCAAGGATAAGCACGACCAGCCCGAGATAACGCGCCGGAAAGAGCGTTCAGCGAGCTACATCATCCAGTCTAGACTCAGAAAGAAAATTCAGAAGCCCTTGCCCTTTCGGGGAAATTTGAGAAAACCAAGCGTGTTGTGTGCGTGCCTGACGTACTACCTTTCTTTCTTTCTTTCTTTCTTTCTTTCTTTCTTTCTTTCTTTCTTTCTTTCTTTCTTTCTTTCTTTCTTTCTTTCTTTCTTTCTTTCTTTCTTTCTTTCTCATTGCGCAATGCTCCCTCCTAAATGTCCCCTTCCTCCGTGCCGGCAATGGGACCTTCATCCCCGTGCTTAGCAGCGCAACACTTCTGTTGCTACAGGCAACAAGAATGGTCATGCGGCAACAATGAAACGTGGCAACGATAAATGAAAAATCCCCTCGAGATCAGATTGCCATATCAGAATCGGCTGATCGCCGACGACCCCGCGATCGAGAGAGCATCGGTTATTGGAAAACGGCGCACACAAACATGCGTGTGACCGGCGCACCTGCGAGGTACGCCGCATTCCTGTACCACGGGCGCGCCTTTACACTCGTCGGCGCCTGGGTTTTCTCGTACGACGACACCACCGAAACAAGCATCGCTTAAAATGGGTACATCAATGGTTCCGAATGAGGTCCCAAATAGCCAGTGTGAGGCCAAACGAGCATCACAAGCAGGTTGCCATCACAACAAGGCGGTCAAAGTGAACGATCATTCGGACTTGCGACCAGAACCGGTCGCACGACCAAGTTAGTCGCAAATGGCCGCTTTCGTCCAAAGCGACTACTCTGGCTCACTGCTCCAGCACTGCTCGATTTTTCAGTCGCACGGCTGCAGTCGCAAGCCTCTGAGCCAATCAGATATGCAGGAAAAAGACGTCAGCCTATTTTAGAAAAGAAACGCAAACCTAAAAAAGCGATGCCTGCTGTGACCCACTCACTTTTTTTCTAATAATCACAAAAACATGAAACAAACGTAATACACAGTAAACAATGTACAGTCATGGATAACTGAAATGCGAACACGTTAGCGTTAACTAAAACGCGTCCTTTGTTTTTCGTTACAGCCAGTACGCTTAATGTCAGCATGGTTTTGGCTTGCATGGATATTTTCAGACGTAAACAATCTTTGTAAGTCACATATTTAGCGAGCTATCACGCGCAAGACCCATTATGCCTTGTGACTTCTTGTTCTCGTTTCATTCTCTCAATGGCTGTACATTCACTAGCACAACAATCCGACATCGCAAAAAGATACGATTGCAACGGTTCTGCAAGCTCGGATTCAGTGCAGCGAATAAGTGGACATCAATGTCGGACCAGATTTGCAAAAAAAAAAAAAAAAAAAAAACTCACAGGGTCCCTTATGCATTCACATAAGACGACTCGAAGACGAAATCCATCTTTTTCTTATCCGCAGATGTACTGATCCTGCCCCGCCACCCTTCGCAAGCTTTCTGCTCCTACCTTGGTTTTGCACTGCCCCCAAGATCGAAGGCACTTCACCTGGTTTTGCATTGCCTCCGTGATCGCACTACCTTTGACAAAGCTACGATGTCCTGTGATGACGTCATCATGTGACGTCACGCGACGTCAAAGTGACGTCATAATGACGTCACAAATTTCGGCGATCTGTGACGTCATAACGTGGTGATTTTTTTTTTTGCATCACTAGTCCCCAACGCCGCGGGACGCCGACGCCGACGGTCAAGGTTTGATGAAGCATCTAAGGCTCTCGCCTTAATACCGCCGACAAACCCAGTGAAGGCCGAGTGCTGCAAAACTGTGAACGGCTAAACGTAAATGGAGGCAAATAAAGGCGTTTACAGTCAGCCACAATATAATATGGAGCACGCCAGTTCTTTCGATCTCCCCCATCCCTTCCCCCTGTACAGGGTAGCATACCGGTTATGCCAAACTGGTTAACATCCCTGTCTTTCCTCTCTCCCGTTTTCCTTCCTTCCTTCCAGGCTGTGCCAAAATGGCTGTCCACGCCATCAAATGGAGAACCGCCTGCTGTCGAGATCATTGCTTCGGCAGGTGCGCGGCTTTTCGCGAGCGTAGGCATGTCGCTTTATTGATTCCGCCAGGTGCTCGCACACTGTCACGATCTTGGCGCGAGATGCGCCGATGAATATCGGAGAAAGTTGAAAGCCACCAAAGCTTAAAGCGCTCCTTACGCAAAATAGAGACGGCGACCGCTGCCGGGACGGCCTCTAGCGCTAAGGTCGCGATAACATACGAGTCCCTAGTGGAAGCGAGAACTTGACATGCCAGCGAGCACCCGCAGATGCCGCAGATGGCAATTTCGGCACGCGCTCTAGTAGTCCATATTGTTTTGTGGTCGACTGTATATTACGATTCGACATGATGAGGTTCGGTAAAGCGAAAGAGCGCGTTGAGGCACTTGTAGACATGTTGGCAAGATTGCCATGTATGTGACCTCAAGTAGACAGGTAAAGGCATGAGGAATAGAAAAGATGAGCCACCTCACTACAAATACACTTGGCGGTGCCCATGGGACAGGTCGGGATGAGATGGCGACATGACATCCGATGAAAGTAGAACAGTGCTATCGACAAAACTTCTCACGCGTAAGAGTTAGACCCGCCTTCACAAACCAACCTTATCTTATCTCGCGTTTTCCTTATCGGTCTTGTGCCACCGGAGCGTTTGATGAACAAAGTAGGCCAGCATTCCCAAACCAATCTTGTAGATATCTTTTACACTTTTACCGTTTTTGTGCCCTCATAACGCCCGTAGAGTGTACATAAACTGTAAAAAAAAAATACATACAGAGACCGCACCCTTGCTGCGCGCCGGCTGTTTTATTCTGGATCTTCTTCCTCCTCCTCCTTCTCTATATCTGTAGCCTACAAGCCGCTGTCCTACTGTTCACTACAAAACTTAGAAAAACATGAGACAAGGATAAGGTTGGTTTGTGAATATGGACCCTTAGTACTAAAAAAAAAAAAACAAGGAGGCACTGCAATTGCTAAGCAACGCATCATGCCGCGTCGTCCGCTTCTTGTTTCCGACAGCAGGTTACGACGCCGAGCACTTGCGCACCGCAACTGTAGCACGCGCAGTCTCATGAACGAATCCCTGCATTCACAAGATCGGCAACGCTGCACCTTTCTGGGAAGAAAAACAGTATAACACCGCGGACACTGTCGGTCACCACCCCTTTTTGTCGCGCTCGCGTGGGCTCGACCCGCTAACTGCTGAGCGCAGCAAAGTAGAGGATCGAGAGGAGAAAAAAAAAAGCGAAATCTCCTGTTGTCTTCCGCTTTATTAGGCCCCAGGGAGGACGAAAGCAGTGATGCCCGAAAGAGCGGAACGCGTTCGCACGAGGGTTAAGGAAAAGAAGGGCAATATGAGGTAAGAGCACCGGAGCCAGGGGAACGCGCCCCGGAGGCATCCGGAGTGCTGCAGCCGCTGTAGTCGCTACTGGGAAGCTAGACTGCAACAACCACCTTGCTCCGGAACAAAGCAACCATCCAAGACAGAGTATCGTGCGAGCTGCTTCTTCCGTTTTCTTCAAGAGACAAAAGAAGTAAACGAGGCCGGGATGTGAGTGAGGAACAACAAAGACCCTCCCGAACCTTGGCTCTTCCCGCCTTCTTCTTATACCCCCTACTCTTCTTTCCCGCTCGCCCTGAATTCGTTAGCAACCGGAGGTAAAAAGAAAGGAGGGACGAGACATGGCCGAACAAATCGGCGAAGTCATCAAGAAAGGGGTTCTCCGCGAACTCTCGATAAAAGACGGAACGAGACCTTTATGCAGCCTCCCTCAGACACTCGCTAGAACGATGGAGGCACGGGGATGCATAAATCTGCAGACGCAATCGAGGGGGAGCTTGGTGTAGCATTAGCGTACCACGCTATAGCAAATCACAACGCGCGGGCATGGCATTTTCTCTGTGAGCAAAGCGAACAACGTAGGAAAATAAGAAAGGCCGACCATCGTTTTATCGAAACAACGCCGCTCCCGAGATCAGAACCGCAATCACGAGCTCACCAGCGCAATAACATTAAGCTGACAGAGCTACTGCGGCGGCTAAAATAATGAGGCCCAGAAACGAACGCCCAGAAAAGCAAACTATTTCCCAAACAGCGTTTTTATTAAAAAAATCACAGCAAATCCACGGAGTGAATGATGATGAGTGGACGAAGCTGCGGAGGTTCATCGGTAAACCGTGAATATTCCGTGAATTCTGCCCAGTACATCATCACCGACGTGAGATCGGGCGCGTTTATACTAAAGGTTCGATGAGAGTTATGACAACTTGCAGCTAACTTTAATTTTACATGTACGCTGTGAATTTTCATTGTTGAATCACACACAGGAGAAATCGCACACACGCGCTACCTTGGAGGTCAAAATCCAGTGCCTATATATACGGGGTGGTCAGCGAACGGCTGTGCAGCGCGAGCGGTCGGTTTTTTCAATCAAGACGCTGCCGCGACGCTGCCTGCGTCGGCGCCGCGAGGCAAGATAGGGGGGGGGGACCGCAGGAGAGGAGAAAGAGGGGGAAGCGTAGGAGAGGAGAGGGCGATACATATCACGTACTGTCGCAGCGCATTGTCTTTAGAGAGCCTTCATGTGTGCACGCCACCTCCGTTTTAAAGACTGGTTATGGGCGAGGGGGAGGGGAAGGGGAAGTGGAGAGAGGCATGGGAGAGGGGTAGTGGAGTATGGGAGAGGGGAAGTGGAGAGGGGAAGGAGAGAGGGCGAGTGGATAGGGAAAGGGGAGAGGGGTAGAGGACATGGGGAATGGTGAGGGGGGTGGAAAGGAGGTGTGTGGAGAGGGTATGCGCATGCGCAGTAAGGGTGGTCACGCCGCACACCACCACCACCGGACAGATACTGCCGTTTACTGCCGGCTGCCGGGAGATACGCCGGACAACGGAGACGTGACAAAGTTAGACTAAGAGGAGCTACGCCCCTAAAATGTCAACATTAAAAGGGATAGACATACGCGCGTCATGGTCCGTATCTGGTACACACATTAGGCGGTTGTATGTGTGCTCTATTAAAACGAGAAGTTTTTTACTTATCAAATGCATGACTGTATATATGTAGATTCTTTTTGTTTCTTAACCTTTCTTAACCTAACAGCCAAGTGTAAAAGGGTAGCCGTCGCCTAGAAATGGCGACAACTCCGTCATTTATTTTTGTTTCAATGAAAGAGAAAAGTATTCAAATACGTCAGGTGCGCTCACACACACACACACACACACACACACACACACACACACACACACACACACACACACACACACACACACGCGCGCGCGCGCCCTAGCAGTATTTAGCGATGTTATCCAACAATACTTATAACACAACGAGTAAACCGGAAATACTGTTAGTCGGCGCTTCTCGTGTTTTCATTTTTTCATTACGTCTCCTCCCGACAACACGAACTATTGTCCACCCATCTATTTCATAAGAAAAACGCTCATGAAAGTTAAACAAAGTGCCGCCTTGCACGTACCATCAAAGTATCAGTGCATCGCCACTGAAAACGAAACTAAATAAAATGTGTGTCATACTCCAGAATCGATAACGTCGCCTTGCTACTAAACACGCAATTACTATCATCATTCGACAAGCATTATCACCAAAGCCTCAAATCGTTCAGCTCTTACAAAGAGAGAGAGATAGAGAAATAGATGAAAAGGAAACGCAGGGAGGTTAACCTAGTACGAAAAACCGGTTTGCTACCCTACACAGGGGTGGCGAAATAGGGCTAGGAAAGAGAGAGAGAAAAGAATTAAAACAAAACAAAAAACGAACACACATTCACACAGGTCTTTCAAAGCGTGCAGGTACCCAAGGTGCTAATGCTGGAGTGATTGAGCCTACCATAAGTCGATAACGCCGATTCTCCACAACTCTAATGTATAATTATTCATATTCATTTCGTAATTGTAATTACGCTCATTGAATATATACAAATATTTCAAGTTGGCTCCCTACTGATTTACGAAAAGAGGGAGGGAAAAAGAAAGCGCCAAGACGGACAACACCCCGAGAAGCACACTTGTCCGCAAACGGGGTCCTAGGAAGGAGAAGCTAGCCTTACAGGCGTCCGCCGCAAAAGGCATCTACGTCAGTGGCTAGGTTCGTATGTTTTTCTACCATTTGAACGAAAACGCTGCTATGATGACGACTGCAATGGCGTGACATCACGTGGTCGTTCAGAAGAGTCGCAGCATGACGTAGGATATTTCAGCGCTATGTCCTGTGTGTTCACTGCCACGTTTTTCGCGCTATTCTGACATGATGTTTATGGACCAACTAGCATACCTAGAACCCTCGGCTATTTCAAGTTTGCAAGAGTTCGGCAGCGCATTCTAGTTTTTTACTGAGGGCATCTTTATCCCTTAATATGTCGAGGTCTTTAAAGGTTCACAAATCACTCACCTCCTTAACAGCGTCGGCTTCTCTTTAGCGTAGACAAAGGTTGGCAAGAGCAAAAGGACAAGATTTCATGAGGACAGATACGGTAATATTCACGTCTAAGCAAGCATCTGCATTATACGTCTCGTCTTTGTGACAGTGCGACCAAGAATAAATCTTGCGGCGGGGGCATGATTCCTTACGCGATTTTTATTAGCAATACAACTGTTGCCATCACAAAACCTATTTTTCTTTTGAGCTATGTTAACCACCTGTGCAAATAATTGCAGACGCTCTTAGAGCCGTTATTACACCGCTTAAGCGATATCAAGAGCCCCAATAAAGCAAACTCGACGCACTCGAATACACAATCTGAAAAGAATGTTATTCGCACACTTAGTTTTCACAGGTGAGTTTCATCCCAAATTTCTTCGCGGTTTTTGGAATTCAGAGCAGTCAACAGACAACGATCATCGCCCCTGTCGTCTTGCGATAGAGACTACCCGAGGTTAATTTCAAAATTTCAAAAAGTTTGATGCTTTAGCAATGTACAATCCAGATCAAGTGAAAATGCGCTTTTAGAACAAGTGTGACATCACGCGATTGAATAAAAAGGATCCTGAGAGAAAATACATCGTTTCAGGAACAAAGGCTTTGCTCATAAAGGACCCTGGTGTTTAGAATTACTTTTACCGCACAATAATCAATATAAACATACACGACATGAAAAACACAATATTTAATAAAGATTAATTATAGGTGCAAAGTTTCCCAATGTTAAAACGTTCTGCAGTGCCTTTTACAGAAATGTAAAATCTCATTTCGTTTCACTCTCACGATTGGCGTCAGTTGTTCTAAAGCTTCAGAGTCCCTGCTATTTCTCGGCTTCATCGTAGTTCAGCAATAATCACGACTAGCCAAGATTATGCTTGCTTTAAATTCACGTCTCTCTCTCTCAAATTCACGAGTTTGGCATAGAATAGGTGCGCCGTATTCTGGCACCGCCTCTGCACCACCGTGGTAGCAAAAATGGAACAATTGTATTCGCGTTCACAGCAAAACTTCCCGCTACCGCAAAACTCAAAAAGGAAAAAAAAATCTACCACGTTCAGTGCAGGTTCCATAAAAAGAACATACAAATATAAAGTGATATGTTGTTCTTATGCTGTGTTCAGAGTAGACAACCTCGGGCCATCCGCATTCTCGGTTCCGAAATCGAACAAATCTTCCGTTGACAGAGCAATGAACGAAGTTTTCCTTCCAACTTCGGAACGCTTGCGTTGCTCCTTTCCGAAAAAAGCGGTCGCTACGCGAGGCGACTCACGAGTACATCGCGTAGGAAGAGGAGCGTGAGCTTTTGCACGAATCCCAGAGCGACACAGAGAAAGAAATGCATATACATACTACATGCATACAAAGCACAAGAGGCGAAGCTCAGACAGACAGCTCGTAGCCTCTGGGGGTCAGCGCACGTAGGCCTGCCTCGGCCAAAATCGAAAATTTGTCGCTCACTGCACAACAGGAAGGCCTTTGACCAAGCCAATGCCGCATCCAGCGTTAGGAAACAGGATTCGTCGTCCCGGGGGGAGACTGAAGTGTAGAGGCGTCTCGCCAGGCAACGACAGTTGCGTGCAGCGAAGCTTACGACAAAGCCGTCCGAGTGAACTGTTGAATCGAATGCGGCTCCTCGCAATCACACTGCGAAAAAGCGACAACGACGCCCGAGCCCTCCTCGAGAGTACTTTTTTACCCCAAAAAACAAATCCGTCTACTACCTGAGCGCGCCAAAAATTGAATAATAATAACGATATCTGGGGTTTTAGGTCCCAAAACGACCGTTTGATTATGAGAGACGCTGTAGTGGAGGGCTACGGAAATTTTGACCTTCTGGTGTTCTTTAACGTGCACTTATATCATACAGCACACGGGCTTCTGCCATTTAGCCTCTAAACCCGCGACCTTCAGGTCAGCAGCCGAGCACCGTAGCCACTGATCCACCGTGGCGGACACACACACGCCAAAAATTGCTTAAGTATATTCGCCAAGAAAAACGTCATTGCACACCGGACACTTCTCTCGTATTTGGTAAAAGCCAATTGCAATTATTCTTAACGATGATTTTTTTAGCTTCATCAACGCTAGAAACGTTGATTTATTAAATCTAGTCCTTAATCTTAATCGCATCACTTTCTATCTCAGGTTTCAACGCCTACTTCGGCTCCTTCCCAGAGCAGGTTTCACGAAATCACGGATTCATCCTGCACGACAGGTGGGCAGGCAATACGCAAGCAATAAACAAATCGTGACGCTGACATCGCACATTTCTCACAGCGAAACGAACAACGAAAGTACACTCGCACTCAAGGCCCGAATAACGGCACATATCTCATGCGCCGTCGTCATGCAACAGCCGCGAACTGCGTCATCTCCTGCCTCACCGCCTCCTATGATAATTATTAGTGGATTTCTGTGGAGCAAGGCCCAGGTATGGCCAAAGAGCGCCATGTTTTTGCTATGTGGTGTTAGCGGCGATAATGATTACGATGATATGATTTATTATCGCTGTAAAGAAGCCTAACATCACGCGCTACATAGAAGCGTAAAATTACGGCAGTGACACGTGAAGTGATCGATGTGTGTTTGCCGCATCCAGCGGGAAACAACCATAATGGTCGGCCATCGCCAAATGCGAGACAGTACGCATCATCTCGGCAACGTCTTCGATTTTCGCGGCCGCATCGAAGAACGGCCACCGCCCAGACTGCACTGCACACATTCTCCCGTCATGCAAGACAATCCCGGGAGACCCCTGGCGACGTCGTCGCAATTCTTCGCCGCGGAGTCTCAAATTGCATTACTTATAAAACGTCGGGACAGCCATGGGCCAGGGAGCAAAGAGGAATCCGAAATGGGGGACACACTACTGTTTCTGCACCAGAACGCGCCATCCGCGGTGGTCGCCTACAGACGGATTACCCCGAATAACGCAATATCGTCCGGTAATAGCTTTCGCTACGTTCTGCGACTGCAAAGTGTGACGGCATCTGGGAAAGCAGACGTTATACACGATTGAAGGCGAACTGTAATTTCGTTCGGTGACGTAGCTCTCCCAACTTTGAAACTAAGGCGTTTTCATCGCGTCATACTGTCGCCCATAAACACGATAGGACTACGTCAGCCGAGTAGTCGATGGCAGTAACACTCTCCGTTAATACTACTACTACTACTACTACTACTACTACTACTACTACTACTACTACTACTACTACTACTGCTGCTGCTAATAATAATAATAATAATAATAATAATAATAATAATAATAATAATAATAATAATAATAATAATAATAATAAAACTCCCTGGGTCCCTTATGCATTCGCTTAAGTCGACTCGAAGGCAAAAGCCATCTTCTTTTCCTTCTCAGTCGATGTATTGATCCTGACCCGCCACCATTCGAAAGCTTTGTGCGCCAAACGTGGTTCTGCACTGCATCCAAGATCGGAGGCATTACACCTGGTTTTGCATTGCCTCCGTGATCGGAACACCTTTTACTAAGCTACGATATCATGCGGTGACGCAATCATGTGACGTTACGTCACGTGACGTCACAGCGACTTTATGATGACGTCATAACTACGACATAAATATTGGAGCTCTGTGACATCATCGTGACATCATATGGTGACGTCATCACGGGATGATTTTTTGCATCACTTGTCCCCGACGCCAACGGTCAAATTTCGCGTTTGATGAGGCATTTAAAGATTTCGCCTTAATAATAGTTGCCGTTTTACGTCCCAAAACCACGATATGATTATGAGGGACGCCATACTGGAGGGCTCCGGAAGTTTCGACCATGTGGTGTTCTTTAACGAGCACCTAAATCTAGGTACACGGGCCTCGAGCATTTCGCCTCAATCGAAATACGGCCGCCGCGGCCGGGATTCGATCCCGCGACCTTCGGGTCAGCAGTCGAGCACCATAACCACTAGACCACCGCAGTGCGTAGTATTATATAATCCTAACTCCTGCTGAGAAACACGGAAATAACGACTAAAGAAGCGCGTAAATAAAAATTTGCAGGCTCAGCTCGGCCATGCCAGGATAAACGTAGCGTTAGCAAAGGTTCAGCTGATCATTCTTAGCTTTCCTGGTTGTCAGGCTTCTCCGCTTTTCTGCGCCGCTTAGCAGCATTTTCACTCTCCTCCATGACTATACCACACTGGCAAACGCCAACCAGCCGGTCTGGCAACAGGCTAATCCCCCAGTCCTTCCGTTTTTCTTTTTCCTCCTCCTCCTCCCCGCTATACGTATACCCCCACTGATATGTCTGCGCATGCGCGCGAAATGAGAGGCGCTATCAAGCTGCTCCGGCGCAGCGTCAGACGGCCACTGCGCAAAGGAGGCGCACTGCTGGGCGCGCGCCGGCGCCAGAGCGTCTGCAGCGGCTATGACGTCACTCCTCTGAAATGCGCAGACCGGCGAGGCGCGCGCGGCGGCGGCGGCTCCGGAGCGCCAGCTGTGTGCCGTGTGACGGCACGGCTCCTCGCAAATGCAAAGCACGGCTCTCGGACTGCCACGCAAAACTGCTCCACCTCGGCCAGTGCAGCTAACGCTATAAAACTGAGAACACAGGTCTCAGGAAGACTTTCGACACTAATTCGAATAGCACTCAAGCAATGTAACGACAAATTGTATTGCCACTGTCGAAACGAGTCACTTGTGAACCATGCAGCCGGGCTTCTTTCTCGCGCTTCGTGTTCAGCAAAAATGAACAAACGTAAATGTAAAATGTGTTCAAGCTCACGGAAGTGGCAAAGCCCCATCACTCTTTCATGGGAAAGCTATCGCGAATTTCGTATGCAACGTTGCGAACAGGATAAGAAACAACATCTTGAGACGAAGTGCTTAAAATACATTCAAATGCAACAAAAACATTGCAGAATGAGAAGCAATGCTTCCACAGAGCCTCCAAATAAAAAAAGAGCTTCAAGCGAGGCGCGGAGTCTCATTTAAGCAAAGCTACAAGCAAATATTCAGCCGTGGCCCGCTAGGCAACTGCCTATGGGGCTAATTGCATCGTTAATAGAAACGGCGAACGTCATCATAATTAAATCTACATCCACTCTGGACAAGAAAGCGTGATGTATAGAAGAGAAAAAAAGAAATACCCTCGGGCAGATGGCACTGGAGATATATGCAGCATATGCAGCAAGTCGCTAGTATTCTGCAGAGGAGAGGAAGGTACGCACGACGTCTACTACTCGATTTCACGAAGTTGGTAGACGTCCGGAAGCCTTGAAGGTCTGAAGGTCCTTCTTTGCTGCCATATATCAGCAAAATCAGACTGACACACTATATTTGTCGAGAGAAATGTCGTTTTGATCACGGTAATCGTTTTCTGGAGGGCATTACGTGTAGATATTCTGTGCCCAAAATCGATCAAAAATGTAGGTCAAGACGCTAACACAACCAAATAAGAACTTGTTGCAGGGCGAGTTTGTGGATACTTGACGTCTCGTCTAGATATGCGCTTCGTTTGTTTGCGCATAACTATGCTATATATTTCATTGCAACCCATTGAAATAAATCAGTTGTTAGTAGCACTTGCCCTGCAGTCTGTCATGCGTTCGTCTTTTTAGCGTTAAAACGAAGATATCGCCACGCTAACACAACGTCCCCATACCTCAGATACACCATGAACGTGCGTGCGTGCACACATATTACACAAACGTGCACACAGGTGCGCACGTGTTGCTTGCGAAATAATCCTTAGTGCAGACGTTCTCTCATTCTTTCTCAGCGCTGCACAAAATTAGTCAACGGCAGAGCCCGCAGCTAACAATGCTGAAGCATTCCATACACACACGAAGAAGGGTGAATGATATGCTGAGGAATTACGCGCGAAATGATGAATCTGAAGAACAGCCTTGAAGCACAAAAGGAACAGCTCCGGCGGGCGCCGCCATGAGCTAAGCGCAAATTGCGCCGCCTCCGCAGGGGGGCAGTGTACAAGCAAATGGGGACGAAGAAGAACAGAAACCGTACGCGTAGTATCAAAGAAAGCAGAGAAGGAAAAAGATTCAACGATGGAGAGACATAGGAGAGAAATAGTACACGAGCGAAGCTGCAGTGGCGAATCGATTAGCGCGAGAAAATCGCCGGAGTCAGAGGAGGGTCACGGAAGGCTAATTCTTTTTTTTTTTTTTTTCACCAGCGTGAGATTAGGCGCGCCGAATGGCGCGTAGCTCATTAATTAGCGCCCTCCGCCGCTGGAGACAGTCGACTGTGACCGTGGTTACGCATAACAACCTCGCCATGCGCACGTTACAAGTATTAAAGCAAAAGGAGAATAGATGCAATTTCATGAAGGGGAGGTCTCAGCACTCAGTCCTAGACATCGATTGCAAGGGAGAGCTAGAAAAGCCTGACAGTGTAGGCGGAAGAAACTTATTGTGTAAATGAAACGCAAATAAGCGATAAGTGAAAGTGTCAAGCGGGTAAGCTATTAACGTTACAGATGGCAGCGCATAACAGCAGATGATTCGAAATACCAACGTCGCAAGTAGATAGCTGCTCAGTGGATGTAAGTGACGACGTCCTATACTAACAGGAAGTATTTGCGGGAGTGATCATGAAAAGGCAAACACGATAAGCTGAACTTTCGAATGACCAAGAAGGATGGACTGCTAGGCAAGTTGGTAATTCAGTGGCAAACAATTAGGTGCTAAAAATGAGTAAAAAGGGGCAAGAAGGCGACAGCGCGCGCGCGCTCACTGAAAACTGCAGGTTTACTGAAAAAAAAAAGCGATAGGTAATATAGACGTACTCTTCTCGTTTTTCTACACTGTATAACCGGTGGTAATTAAGGGTAACTGACTGGATTCCAAGAGATGGCAAACGCGTGAGGTGGAGACAGAAAATTAGGTGGGTAGATGAGATTAAGAAGTTTGTAGGTATAACGTGGCAGCAGAAAGCACGGGACCGGGTTGATTGGCGGAACATGGGAGAGGCCTTTTCCCTGCAGTGGGCGTAGACAAGCTGATGATGATGATGATGATGATGGCGATGATGATGATGATGATGATGATGATGATGATGATGATGATGATGATGATCTCCCTTTTCTATTAATCTCAAAATTTCAGTATTGTTCATCATTGTTCATCATTTCTAGTACTCCTTTATATAGCTTCGGATGGCGTCACGTCTTTCAGGTTGTCCCTTGGAATGGTTTAAGAAAACAGTCAACTAGTTTTCAAGAGTCATTCTAATAAATAATTCAATATAAATGATCGGTTTTAGAAATACTGAACTGTAAAGATACAGGGAAGGCAGAAGCTCAGGGAAGGATGGGAGCTTGAAGAGATGGAGAATCCCTGAACAAGGAGTGTCGAGGGGGCTCCAGCGGAACGCCCTGTTCAGGGATTCTTCAAACGTAAAAATTGAAGTTCACAACGTCAGTGAATGTTTATCTGCTCGTAAAGGACATAAAAATGACAGATCAACGGAGATATAGCCATTTATTGCCATAAATGTTCTTTCCTCGAATCGCAAAGTGTCGCTTCGTTATGATGTAATATGTATGTGTATGTTTTACCAGTGGCCGCAGCAATAGGAATAAGTAATATACGTGACGCACAATAGCTTTCCTCCTAGATAGTTTATTACATATGACGTCTTGGGGAGTCCAGTGACGGACAGCAAAAGCCAACATTCGGTGGGTGCAAAAACCCACCGATACTGGTCCTTTCCAACCCTCCTTTGCTCTAAATTCTGCTATGGCCTCATACACCACACAAGTTATGTGGTAATTTATGTCCTTAGTGCTACTCATCAAGAAACATCAAAATAAGAAAACATACACAGTTCATACTGCGAATTATAACAAGGCTGATGAATGCAGACGTCGCATGAAGTTTAATGCAATATTTAAACAGCATACGGGAGCATCGACTTATCGCATTCGAAAAAACGCTCTCCTCGCTCAACTCCCGAGTCAAATAAAGACATCCAGGAGACCAGCAAACGGTGGATTGATACGCCCCGCAAGACACTGCGAATAAATGTAGAGTGATAAAATGCGAAAGAACAAAATATGTAAGTCAGTTTCGCCGCGATTCGAGGCTGGCGCCTATACATTAAAAGCTCTCGTCGAGTAACTGAAGGCCGAGCTGTTGCGAGAGAGCTCAGAGAGATCAGCTTCGAGTAAGCGAGCGATACATCTTCTCCGTCAGCTGCGCTTCGAACGGCATTTAATATTCTTTCTTTCTTTTTTTTTTCAACTCGAAGAATATGCATGTTCTCTGTTTCTGCCACGATGAGGCTATGTTATTCGTAAGCGCTGCTAGGCAGTTTTTCTTTGTCAATGACGGGGCAACGCAGAGGACCGTAAAGAAAGGCTGAAGGGGAAAAAATATTCCCAAGCTAAAAAGTAGGTGTAGAGAGAATTTCTTTGACGACGCCGGCTATATTGCGTTTATTAAAATTTGCAGCTGTTCTTTCGTGCAAACGATTCATCTCCCGTCGGCACTGTAAACGACACGAGAGCTCGTATAGGGCGGGCGTAGTTACGAGACCCGTGGAACGCCGGCATACTTTTCTAAGTTTGCTAGGATTGCTTTCGAGAAAACAAATTACTGGAGAAGACCGAAAATGAGAGGCGAGGGTATCTGGCGAATGCGCGTGACAATCTTTATTGTCTGCTTGTTTTCCGAATTGTCGTCCTAGAAAATTACCTATCTGCAGAAGCCGCTGCTCCCGTGATATGTTTTTTTCCCCAGAAATTCTGGCTTTCCGTAGCAATGTATCGTTCCAGCTCAACTTGGGCTCAATTCCCAGCATGCACCGGCTGGTAAATTGTCTGGTGGTAGTTCAATTTACACTGGACAGCGCTCGATAAGAAGTTGCTGCTGAAACACTGATGCGATATAAGATTTACTTGACTTCATACACGAAGCAAATTTGTACGTTTATTTTTTAATCAATAATTATTATGCCTAAGGGCAGACTTTCAAAAATTAAAAAAAAATTGCGCGACATGTGAAATGTAATAACTAAGCGGCATGTTTTTCTCGTGTCTTTGGTTTCTTTCTTCGTCCTGTCATCTGTTAGCATTCTGTTTTTTTAAGTCGGCAGCCTTGTTTGTCTTTTGCGTAGGTGACGGGCGATAAAAAAACACACAAAAAATAAAAGGAATGTGTATAGCGGGAGTACTATATCCTATTCAATAGGCCACTAGCACGCACAATGTTCAGTAAGGCCTTAATTGATTTCCGGTGTGAAGACAGTTCAGGTCGGTATTCTAGCACTGACTGTTCCGACAGGGGTCTGTCGTCACGGCGGGCCAACACAGCAGCTAGCGGCAGTCTGTGCACGTCTGCTTTTCTCCCCGCTTTCCTTTCCCTTTCCTCCTCTCCTTAGTGCAGGGTAGCAAACCGTATGCCAGAATTCTCGTTGACCTCCCTGCCTTTCTCTCATTTTATTATCTCTCTCTCTCTCTCTCTCTTTGAGTAGGTGGCCTTGAACGAAATGACGGCGTGAGCGCGAAACCCTAGGCCAGTTCCACCGCAAGTGAAAGCTGTAAGAAGTGCGGAGCATTGGTTCGCTTGTGTTTACCTTGTTTTTATGCTGTGTTTATCTGTTCTTTTCTGGCGCTGCCGTTCCAAACGTGCAGCTCATCAAACGTGGGCCCTGCGTGACGCCAACGCGAGAAATGTGACGACGACAGGGCAGTCCCTTAATCTGCTCCGCAGTTAAAATATTGCCACGAGCATGGAATGAGATTGCGCTATGCGGTTTCATTAATAGTCGACTTGTGTCTCTGTAAAACAGAGAAGAGGACAAGGAAGTGTAAAAAGACGATGAAGTCGTGTTCCGGGTGATCGATTCAGCTCGACGTCCTGGTGTTCCGATGGACAGCTAGGTTCTGTGCTATCCAGACTAACGTGACATTTCTCGTGACCTCTCAAGCGTACGTGGCTCGAGGCGCGTGAGCTGCGCGCTCACTTCCTCTTTGCGGCGTACGCGTGGTTCGGCCTACGTGTTACGTTTCACCGCCACATGAGAAATGACAAATTTACACAACTGGGCACCACAATAATCATCCAGGTAGTATACTATCTCACTTGAGAATAAGTGAATAGAAGGCTTCCTGAGGCATTTCCTCCCCATCTTGCTGATGATGTAAACTTCGAATATATCTCTTGTTTATTGTCATATCTTGTCGGTACCACGTGGTGCTTTTCGTAGCTTTACATTAGCCTTCAGCGTGAAATAGGGCCTGGTTACCAGTGCGTCTCTTTTCTGTCTTCTTACTTTCATGACATAGTTACTTGGCGCTACAACCCAACATTACCGTGCAATACCGACTAGCTTGCAGTGACATTGCTTGTAGAGCCTACTGTGGCCTCCGCGATCGGCTCCGGCAGCGCACAACAATAGCGCGCTGCCGGAGCCGATTGCGGAGGCACGACTCTATTATGCGTGGAAATGTTTATTGTTTCGTTGTGAACTGGAGACATCTGCTCAGGCGAAATTCAGAAGGCGACCGCAGAGCTCAGTACATTCACGCGCGCGTCACTCAAGAAGCAACCCGACTACAAAAACGTCAGCTCAAATCTGGCGTATAGATCTACATGCAACCTTTGAAACATTTTGGTGAATTAAGGCGAATGTCGCTACGCAAATCACTCTTCGCCTGTGGCGCAAGAACAAAACGACAAATTGACTCATTGGTGAACATATAATGCACAGCGACGCAAAAGATGAACAAAACAACTAATATATTCCCACGACCTGAACGGGGGTAAAGCCCACAGATATACCAAACAATGCTTGTATTCCGAAAGATGAAAACGCGAAAACATGGTTTAAAAAGAAAACATAGCTGGGATTTTTGGAATTCGGCATTATTATGCGAACGCAACCATCGGATATCCAATGCCGCGGGGCATCTCTTTTTAATATAGAACTTAACAAGCATAATGTCATATCACGACTGCCACCGCTTTTACAGCAGAGCAAATCGTGCAGTCTGTTCGTATCGCTACATGAAAACAAATATCTACAAACAGAAAGCAGTACAACCCTATTCTCCAGCCACCACGTCTACGCTAACAAAAAAAAAAAAAATTCATGACTCCTACTTGTGTTTCTATACTTGTCACGTGTATGAATCTCTCTACAGGCAACCAAGTGAAACCAACACACAATTAAACCAAGGAAAGCATAAGTGACATATTTGTTGTTGTTTTTTAACTTTAGTGTAGTAATTAAGGCAAAAATTGAGATGAATTAAGGTGGACGAAAAACACGCCCGCAAATCGATCGCCAGAAGCCGTCAGTGTACTTCCCTTGCATGCCAATATCTGCGCATATAACTAACCACACGGTCGTGGCCCCTCAGAATGACCAGAAAGGATGGTCATGCACAGTAAACCAACGTGATCATACCAAGATGGAAGAAACCTTCGTGTCAGTAACGTTACAGCTATCACTTAAAGTGAGCTACACATTCATCAGTATAAAGCGATGGGGTTTTGTTTTCGTTCCTGTATCGTCGCTTTTGAAAAAGGAAAGATAGAAACAGCGCAACCGGCTTAACTTTTATAATAAGCACACCTACTCAAAGAGCCTGCGACTCTTCCCGTTCTTCGTATCGGAAATCTAAAACCGATCTACCTTGTGCTCGGTAGCACTCGACAGAAGCGACTGCGCTGGTGTCCGCCATTACTATTTGCCGCTTGCAGAGTAGACTTCCGAGCGAAGTGTAATTCTCGGGAGGTTTGCCAGCCCACACTTAAGCCACGAGCCACACGCACACACAGTACACTTTCTCAATGTAGAGGACAAATAACGAACTCGCTGGTCCTCTTATCTACCGCGAAGCACGCTCGAGGCGCTGTGAGAGGATTTTCGGTCGACATCACACGTAATGCGCGCCGAAATTCCGTCCTCCTTGTCGTGGAGCCAGCAAATTGCCGCTGCGACAAGTAGCCATTTTCCTCTTGTGCTGGCCCCTGAACAAATCTCTCAAGGAACTTGAAAGTTGAAACCGCCACTCGAGGGAGGGCTGAAAGGCGCCACCACGCATGCGCAGAACCGCGTAATCTGGCACTGCCACACAGAGCGAAGCCGATATGAGCGAAATAAAGGCGCGGGATAGTTAAAAAAAAAAAAAAACTGAAAAGGCGATCAAGCGTGGGATGGCGCTCCGAAAGGCGCTGGTGGGTATCACGAGAATCGAAAGCCATCTCAGGTTTTAAAGCGTTGACAGATAAGAAAAAAAGCAGTTATTACATATAAATGGGTTCTATAAAGCAAACGCGAACGAAAGATAGACAACGCGGGCTCTTTTAGTAAAAGGTAAAAGCAAGTACCAGACGGTAAACGGGGAAAATACGCTGCAAGACACAGAGCCGAGAGCAGCAGAAGTGTAAATGGGGATAAAAATGAGGGAAGGGGGAGAGCACAGATACGGGGAAAAGCAAAGGCGCGAGCGGTGTGGAACGCCAAGAGGCGGCGGCGGTCGCAGGATCGAAGGATTGTGCGCGCGATAGCAACATCGTCTTTTTCTCGCTACGCCTTTCTCCCTCCCCCTCTGCTTCCCCCTCCTGGAGGACACATATCGCAAGTTAATAAAAAGCTCCAATGCCAGCGATGCCGTTCCGCGAACATCAATGACGCCTCTCCCCCCCCCCCCCCCCCACCTCTCCCATCCTTCCTCTTCAGCAGTTGTCGACACCCCGGGAAAACGAGGACCCTCTCGCAACACCGCTCCCTCTCCTCGTCCTCATCGATACAAAAGCGTGCAGTGCTGATAAGGCAACAGTGTGTGCGAAGGCAGCCGCTGTACCGCGCCGAATAAAGTAGTTCCACCTTCCACGAATATACTCTGGAGCGCGTGGATATATGCTGCAGCTCGTAAATAGTATAACAGTGAAACTAAAGATCGTCTTAATACAAGGGGTCAGGGGTACCCACTAATACTGCGGGTGAGGGCACGATCAAAGATATCAAATGAGACGGTTCGCCTAAGAAAATGGAAGTTGACGCCGCCGATTCATGCGACTGGCACACTCCACCGGCATCCTTACACAGAAGCGCTACTTAGAAACCCAAACGTTCAAAAATACTACAGCATCATGCATTTTTACGCTGGACTCATCAGTAAAATGACCTGACCAGTGCAACCTTAGCGCTTCGCGAACGAACTGTTACACACAAAATCACGTCAAACACGTCGGCTGTATTATGTGGCTCAATACGTCCAGTAAGAATAAATGTAGCATAATTTTTTTTTTGCATTTCTCACTAACTTGCGCCAACAATCCTACTCGCCGTTAGCATCCTATGTCAATAAAGAAAGCTATTCAGTATTGAAAAATTAGACAATAAAAGACACCTAGTTTGCATGTATGAAGCTAACGCGAAATACGCGGCGACAGAGCTTTAACGCCGCACATTCAGTGAGTCATATTATACAGCACACGATGTAATGTTAACTAGTACCTATTTTCCTGAGCGCAGCAGCAGCTAAAAGTGCATATGGGCATTATAACTTTCCATTAAAGAACACCAGCTGTTAGCATACCCAAGAACAAAAATAGTCCTTTAATATCGCTTGGACTCGACCTATACTGGTGCACAAGCTGCAGCGTGAAACCTCACGGCCCAGCAATCGCCGAACGTGCACAAACATAGGATGAAATGCGAATGGGTCATCGCATTATTCGCTCCATGGCTGGCCGTGACTCTTATAGCTGCTTCTGCAGTAGTGCACGGTTTTCTGCGGCCGGCGAGAGTTGCGAAGAAAGAACGCTACGGATAGATTGAAGCACGAAAAGTAGAAAGATCAAGCTGAAGCCACGCGAAACGAAAAAGGAAAGCAGATCAAGGCATTCCTCGAGAAACCTATACGTTAACATAAACACACAGAAATGCACCGATAGTGAAGAGAGAGAACGGCGGGCGCCGCGCAAAAGTCAATAGCAGAGCACCGCGACGCAAAAGGGGGGGAATGTCGTGGAGATCGGGAGAACAGGGAAGGAACGAATAAAAAAAGGGGATAAGGGGAAGAAAACGCGAGGTGCCAAAGCCTGCAGACAGTGGAGCAGACACAAGGCGATGGCCGCTGCGACACGCCAGGGTTATATAGCGCGCGAGGCGCACAAGTTATATAAGCGCGTGCATTGCCGCTCGAGAAAATCTCGAGAAACGGCGTGACGCCGTATAACGAACAAAACAGCGACTCTCCTATCCACCGGTCAGTTGTGCTGTGTTCCTTCTGTCGTGACAGCGCATTCTACTCGGCGTTATTCGGCTGCCTTTCGCTGCGCCTGGAGCCAAGAAGCGTCGGTTCCGAGAAAACCCGTCTCCCTCCCCTGCAACTCCCGTACCGACCGAATCGGGGATTTGGCTGAAACACCACCACCACCCGCGAAAGGCTCGGTCCTTTCCTCCGCTGCGCTCGTTCACACCACCGTCCGTTGCATTTTCCCAAATTCCCAACGTTTCTCTTGTTCCTTTTTATTGTGACAGCAATTATATGGAGATCTAGACAGGTTTTTACCGTCGCCGTCATATTCTGTATAAAGCCCAAATCGATCACGCCGCCCCGCGCATCGTATGTTCAACCCGCAAGTAAAAGCGCTCGAGCGCTGGCGACAAACACGGCTGAAGCAGAGGTCAAACGAGCTGGCCATCTCTGTCGCACGGAGGGACCATGCGATAACAACACCCCGCGTACGAGACCTGCCATTCGATGCTCCTCAAGCAGAAAGGAAACGGCCCGCCAGACGAAAGACGGGCGGGCCGTTTCCTGCCCGTCTTTCGTCGGGCGAAGGATCATGAAGGGGCGCCGAGGGAGAGGGGGTAAACAGCGGAGCTGGTGGCATTACATTGTCATTTCATTGCTTGACTTTGCTCTATAGTAGCCTTACCAGCATCTGCACTATTTAAACAGTCTTCGCATCGTTGAGTCAGTGAAGCTGCTTCAAAATTCAAACTCATAACGTTTAGTTGACCGGAGAAGAGTAGTGGCACTTGCCCAATAGCTAGCTATATAAAATGTTTAGTGGACCGGAGGTGAGTAAAGGAGCTTGCCTAATGTCTGTGACACATACCCGCTATAGCAGCTGCTTGGCACATACCCGCTAGGCTTGTTATGGACAGCTTCTTCTTTTTTAGTGGACCGAAGGTGAGTAACGGCGCTTGCCCAATTTTATGTGGCACGTACCTGCTAGGAGATGCGTTATGCTCTGCAGGGGTTAACTTCGGCCTTAAACAGCTATTAAAAACGGGGTTCGCGTGATACAGAGCACATTGAAAAAAAAATGCCCCCACCTCCCCGAAGGGAATCGTGAGGAAATGCGAATGCATTTCTTGCGCCGAGAGTACACGGCGCAGTAATTTTAATGGCGTAAATTAATGACGAGACGAGGATTTGTACCGTAACCATTTATTTACACATTCATCAGCACCTGTTTGTGTTGTCATTGTACCTGACGGCCATAATCTCAGCCTTGTGGTCGCCGTTGGCGTTTCACAGCGGCGTCTCGAGCACACATTTCGAGAGGCGCCCAGCCAGCGGACGAGAGAGTGGGGCGCAGGGAGGAGAGAGAGCGAACGGCGAGAGAAGGAGCGTCGAAGCACTGCACCCAATGCCACCTAGAAGAGCGGTGCGGAGCCGGCGCGCCCGCGCAAACCGCGGTGAGGAGGCGGAGCGCGCGCAGTCACGTGGGGTGTGACGTCGCTGCGCCGTTGCTACAGACACTCCTCTCCTTTCCTCGCGCCGTTGCTATGGGACGGCGGATTCAGGGTCGCTTATAAAGTGCATTCGCACTTAATAGCTACACCGGATGGCTTTCGCATTCAACTTATCGTAGGCGATTGCATAAGGGACCCAGTGAGTTTTCTGCGCACCAACAGCGCACTGTCATATGAACAAAAGGAAATAACGCTGCTGCAAAGAAAACCTTCAGTAACGTCTGCCGGCAAGGTATAGTTAGTAATGGTCAATTCCACGAAAGATAAAAAAAAAAGGTGTATACATGAAGTTTCCGATTTTCCTGATAATTTTGTATGTTGTGCACATATGACTGCACAGCACGAAATCGCAGTTCGTTGAAAAAAAAATTTTTTTCAACACAGGAAAATTTGACAAGTGTCGCCGGTTGACGACGACCATTTTACGAATAGTGCGCTTTCGTAAATTCGCAACCATGCTGGCAGCTACTGAAGCTATATATTACAAATATATTTCTTTTTAGCGGAAGTAGAATTAAAGAGGAAATAGCTCTTTCATTTCATGAAATTGTGAGCAAATTATGTATTTGTAAAAATTCATGAAAAAAGCTGCGTTTTCGAAAATCAGTCAAATTTGGGACGCTACGGCTACTTTCGTGATGCATTACTGAACTTTACCGCTCCCAGACAGCCACACCACCCCATTACGATATAGAACTTTGAGCGCATATAAACGACGCCAGACGAAAAAGTTTATTTACGCTGAAAGTTTTATAGCACAATGTGCTACCAACTAGTCCACCTAGCTATCCTGACACCACCCCGCTTATCAAGAGCACTGTGAGAGGAAAGCGTGAGATATAAAAGGCGCGTTTGTAAAGCCCCCGGAGTGTGTGACGATGGCGCAGTGGATAACGTGTTCGGCATCTGTTGTCGCGGACCGAGGTCTTAGGTTCGGCTCCCGTTCATGGAAAATTTTTTTTTGAAAATTTTTTTCTTTAAGTTTTATTTGCCGTTTGATCGTGTGCATTTTTTCGACGTCATTTCCGTGACGGAAATACGTCACTGAAATCTTAGTGCACTCCGGCATAAAACGCTTTATTGTTAAAAACTCACAGGGCCCCTTGTGCATTCACCTAACACGACTCGAAGGCGAAAGCCATCTTCTTCTCAGCAGCTGTATTGACCCTCCCCGCCCTTCTGCGAAAGCTTTCTGCACCTCACCTGGCTTTGCACTGTCTCCTGATCGGCTCCCCTTCGATTAAGCGACGATGTTGTGTGATGACGTCATCATGTGACGTCATCACATGATTATGTTTTTTGCATCACTCGTGTTGACGCCGACACCGCGGGGCCGACGGTCAATTTTCGCGTTTGATGGGGCATCTAATCTGCGATTTCTGGTCAACGAGAACTGGCTTGAAGTGCCAGTGACTTCTTGCACAGCATGAGACTATTTGTCCTCAGACACCTCTTTTTGTCAGTGAATGTAAGTTGTGCTCTACCGCCGCTGAGAGCTGGAAGACACGATAAATTTTGCCACAGCAATATTCCTCAAAACCAAAACAACGGGGCGGATCTATACACACGCCGCAGGTTTTTTAAGCATGCGATCTTTCTGCACGGGCAGCAATGCGAGCGCAGCTACGGGCTTACGAGCTGCGCACGCTCGCCCGGTGCACTAAGTGTGCTTGTTATCGGAGGGCTTCCCGGGGGCACTGGCCCGAGACGGAGGCTCACGCGCTTGTTATACCACGGTGAACTTACCCAAGCTTAAAAATGGGGCGTGCGCGTAATCTCTTACCATCTTTTCTCATCACAGCATTTCCTATTCCGCCTAAACACTGTAAGTTATTACTTTTTTGTTCTTGATAAAAACAGCTCGCATCCAACCTAGGGACAGATAATAATTTTTAAAAACACTAGCGCGTTAGCTACGAGAACCGCGTGGATAATGAGGGAACGCCAAATGATCCACGCGAAAATTAAACTACCATGAAAAGCAACAAAAAATAAACGGAGAAGAGTCAGAGCAAAAAAACGCAGAGCCGTTCTACTAATGTGAAGATGGAAGTCAGCAAAGCCAGCGGCAGCGGTTGCTGCTGCACGTTCTGCGGCAGTGGCTTCACGTCCTTTTCGCGCCCATTCACGCTTCTGCGCGCGTTGGCGCTCCTTCAGTTCCAGCCGTTCTCCCTCCGGGCGAACGACACGCGTCCGTCCCATAGCGAGTCCAAAAGGCAACTGCCGATAACGCTAGCGCTGCGTCACGAGACACGTCACGAGACAAAGAGGCACAACAATTGGCGGGAAGTACCACCGCCAAGTATCACGACACTCGCGAATGACGCATGCGCGTTAGCGAGGGGCACCAGTGGCTAAGAGGCAAGGGGCGTGGGAAATTGTTGCTCTACGCGTATTTTTGTCCGCGGACGCCCTAAGTGAGAACCCAGCTGTAAAAACTTATGCGCGAGGTTCTTAAAGCTATATTCAGGGGGCGGTGCCCTCGTGCAGGGCACGATACAATAATCACATTGAGATGGCACTGGTGAAAGCTATCTGATGATCTTTCAAGGACCCTTAAAATACGTGTGTCCCGCAATTTTGTCTTAGTTCGCTAACAACCGGGAGTGTCCAGTTAACGCTCTTTTATGCAATATAGCCCGTTCAGTGAAATACTTGCTCCAAAGTGATATTCTTCGAATAAGAGAGAGCTGAGCTAATCGGTACCTATTCGTGTTAAAAAGGCTGGGTGTGCAAACACGAACACAAGAGAGAAGTCAAGAGGCAAGAAACGCCAGCGTTTGATATGACTTGACTACTCTCTTGTGTCCGTGTTTGTACACTCAGTCTTTTAACATTGATATTTTTCATTTCAGAACCAGGTCCTCCGGTGTGAATATATCACGTAGCAGCCAAAGGGCGTGTTTTTAGGGACATTAGTTTCTTCAGAGCGATGGTGACAGAGTGCTCTGAACATTATGTAGACTTTACGCAACAGCATCTGACTGCATCTCCAGCGCCCACTACGCTGGCTCTTTTCTGCAGAAACCGATAAGCTGCCGACGCACAAGTGATAGCTCTACATCGTGTTCGACGTTTTGGTTGTCCAGGCAGCGAACTGCGCTAGACATAAAATCTGGAAGCATGTATGAGACAGCTAAATAAGTCTACATGATCACGCGCACGCTTGTAATTTTCGCCCCCTTTAGCAATAACAACAAGGCTACCAAGAATGCGTAAATTAGTGCCACTAAACCATTCCTCTCCTTTCAAGGTTATTCTCGTCGTAGTCCCAGGATTTGAGGACATCTGTACGTGGCGCCATCACTCGGCGCCAGAAATGCCATCCTGCGATAACTCAATGGGAAATAGACGAAAAGAAATCGTATCTGACGAAAAAAGCTAGTTACCAAAAAATACTCCCTGTTATGTGCAGCGGAGACCCATTGGAACATTTTGGTAAAATTGCAGTATCGCACTACAAAGATTGTGGCTTCCCAGGAGAACTAAACACCGCCCATTAGAAATACATAGGGCCCCGTTTTAAAATATTGAACACTCTGGCAAGCCACGCTGTTTGTGGTGCGAGACTGTAGTTTTCCCAGCATGTTCAAATAAGTCTCTGCTGTATCGAACCGGGAGTGCTTTTTGGTAACTAGCTTTTTTCTGTCAGACACAATTTTTTAGGAGCTTGCTCGCCAAGCTTCTTATGCTCGCGCCTTGTCCTCACACTGCGTGACCGTCGGCGGCACACACCACACTCGGCGCAGCTGCGCTCTCTCCGGTGGTTTCAAGAATGCTCACTAGAAGGCGCCGCCGCTCAAGGCGGCACACACCACGCTCGGCGCAAGCGCTAGTTAAGTGACTGCTCGAGGGCCGCACCTCTCGTTTGGCTCGCTTCCTTTCTCTTCGCCGGGAGCTAAGTGAACACTCTTCGTTGCCGCTCCGCATCATGAACGGCAGCAGCGCGACGGGCTCGCAACGCAGCAGCAGCTCGGGAAGATCTCGCCTTGCCAATAACCAGCCAACACATGATGTCACGTTACGCTCTCCGATGCGTATCGTACGACTGCAAACGTCCCACCACCATCAGGGGCACCTGTATCGATGTTGCCTTCTCGAACTTTCCATTGCGTCCCATCATCGATGATCCCTTGGAAACATACTTTACTGATCATAAAGCAATCATCATTAAAGGGAAACGAGTCCCCAAGCTCATCGAGGGACGCCCTTCTTGTACTTTGTAAAAGAACATCTCTTGTGTATATGTAATGCATATAGTTCATCCATCATAAAGCAATCATCTTTAAAGAGAAACCAGTCCCCGAACTCATCGAGGGACGCCCTTCTTCAACTTGGTTAAACAACATCTCTTGTGTATATATAATGTTTATAGTTCATCGAAATGTATATATACCTCGCCAAAATGTATATAGAGCATCCAGCCTTACATTAATAAACATTGTGTATGTAATGCATATATAACAACGTTGTCACGATTATATACCATGGTAGAGGAATGTGTTTGAACTTGGTAAAACAACATCTTTTGTGTATATATAATGTTTATAGTTCATCTAAATGTATATATACTTCATCAAAATGTATATACTGTAAAATCTCGGTGATACGAATCTCGCGGGATCACCACAAATATTCGTATCATCCGAAGTTCGTATCACCAGAAAGTATGAAAAATTAGCATGCGACAAAAGAAAGCTGGGGTACATTTTCTTTTCAGCTGTTTCAGGGCCGCAGCAATGTCCCGAACAGCTCTGAATGATTGCCAGTTAATTTTTAGACGTCAACAATCATACCTGCACTCGTAAATATACGGCCCGTGCGCGCGTGTGTAATTATCAAACCAGGTGTGTTGCGACCCGCGACAGCTAGTAGCCCCTTCCAAATCTTAGTATTCTTTTCCTAATGACACTATAGTACTGCGGCGAAAGTGACTTAAGGAGCGCTTTGACGCGATAGATGAAGGCCAGAAAATTTCACAACCGCGGTCCTACGTTATGATTTTCTTATCGCGGTGGTATTGGGGATGTTTTTCGAGAGATTCACGGCCGTGCCCATACAGGTGCGTCCCCAACAGTCATGTATGTTGACGTAGTGAGGCCTAGCTCCTTCGCCAAGACCGTCCTTGTCTTCTTTCTGTCCTCGTGCACTTTTCATAGGGTATCTGATGCACGAGGACATCGTTCGCGTGGAGGACATGGCTTGTAATCTAAACGCGAAGGCACACGAAGGCGCATTAGGGCCTCCCAGATTCGCGCACACAATCTCGGAGGCTACGACGCGTCACTTAAGGTTTATTCTGATCATTGTGTAAGAAAAGTATTTTTCTTACACCGTGAATCTGACCAATTACGCTTGCGTTTCTGCTTCCGCACGTGCTTGGCGCGTCTTCCGCGACAGCGCGGACAGCATCTCTTCGCCCCTGCGTGGTAGCGTGCGTTCGTATCAAACGTCGCGGGGTGAAAATCTGTTCGAAACAACCGTACTCCATTACATTGCAGGCCAATGGGCCTCGGCCGGGACCAAAGAAAAATTCGTATCACCCCAAAATTCGTACCAGCCGTGATCGTATCACCGAGGTTTCACTGTAGTGCATCCAACCGTAAATAATAAACATTGTGGATGCAAAGTATGTATAACAACGTTGTCACGTCTATATATGATGGTAGAGGAAAATGCACGGAGCATTCGCTGGTTACCCGATCATCTCCGAGCAAGCTCCTCTAACATCGTTCACTTCGTGGATATGGCGGTGTTTTATTTCGCCTATTTCCCTTCGAGTTACGTCAGGCCACCGCTGTCACCAACGAGACGAGCTGGTTGATCCTCAGCTTGCCGTGCTGCAGCACAGGACTCACAACGACGGCGGCGATTGGATCCAGCGTGCTTGGCCGAAGAAGCGGCAGCCAAGAGACGGCGACGGACGGATCCGGAATACGCGCAAAGCTTGCCACTCTGATGAATGTGTTGAAATCGCTGTCCCTGAGGCACGGTGTAAGAAACTGTGGTCGTTGCTATGGCGACGGCTCGGTGGCGGCTGCTCTTCGTCGCGGCGGCGGCTTGGCTATTTTTAGCACAGGCACGGCGCAGCGGTGGTTTCTTGTTAACGGACGCCTTACTGCCAGCTTTAACAGCTTCGCTACTAAAGAAACTCCCAGGGACCTTTATGCATTCGACTCGAAGGCAAAAAACGCAAAGGTGATTTGAATACGAAAGCCATCCGTTTAGCTATCTTACCTTACACTTTATATCGCGCAAATGCGCTATCTTTATTCTTTGTCACGTGAGCGCCGTAAAGACGAAGTGAACGTGCAGCTCACGTGGTTGCGTGATATGTTTACTTCATTTCGCTCACGCCTGCCTTTCGTTCAAGGTCACGTTCACATTGGATAAGACTTTCACCTAAATAATGGCAGCGCCCCAACGTTTTCGCCATTGGACTACACGAAGGTTTCCTGCAGTTACAACTGCTTGCCAACGAATGCAAGTATACGTAACTGCAAACCAAAAGTAGTACAGTAGTTGTAATAAGAGATGAAAAATTCTTGAAAAACGGGTTGTCACTGGAGCTAACGTTTCGACAAGCCGAATTGTGTTCTTCAAGGCTGCGTTTGAAAAGAAGTCCGCTTGTCGAAACGTCGCGTGTTCAAGAACTTTTCATCTCTTAGAGCTTCCACGTTCCCCTTAACTTCTGATTTAAATAGTTATAACAATCAATATCTACTGTCGCAGCCGGAACCATAGCGTTTTTCGGAACTGCCACTTTTTAATACTTCTTCGATATTTCACTAAAGCATCCTCAGCCGGCCCTAAAAAAACGTCGCACTTCTACGATTCCACCTGAAAAGCGCTTGCGAATAATTAATCGACCGTTCTTAGAAGCACGAGGGTCATTTTCTTTCTTGAAGCAAAAATTTTGTCCCCTCAAGCACTTATAGTGCTGAGGGTGAATGCGCAACCGACGCGCCTATTGATAGCCGCTACGGACAACTGGAGTGGTGTCTCAAGCGACAGCGCTTGATTAATCGTCGCTGTACAAACGGCGGCTACATCGATGCAGATTAAACTGGCGGCAGACAAATAGTAGCAAAAAAAAAAAAGAGAAAGAAAACGAGAAAGAGGTCTATGGTGCACTATATCTAGAGTTAGCTTTACAGTGCAATCGACTAGCAAGCCCAATATACTCAGAATGATGCAACAGAACACCCGGCGCTCGGCTGTTACACAATGTGAAGACATGCAACCGTTTTTACTGACATTCTGCTCTTAGGCATGCCGACAGAGACAAATGAAACGATGGCGCACACCTATTCACTATGACGAAGGCCGAGCCCACGACCGAAGCGTCCGTAAACAAGGACAAATCTTTTCACTTGTGCATCACCGTATGTTCATCAATTACTTCCCGGATGCGGCGGCACGTTGCCCTCGTGCGTGTATATATATATATATATATATATATATATATATATATATATGTGTGTGTGTGTGCAGGCATGGAGAAAGTTGGCTGTAGCATTGTAAACAATGAGGTAGATCCTCCGTAAGAATAGTAAGGATGGAAGTGTTTATTTCAACAGTTTCAACCTCAACCAAAGACTGGTCTTATATATATATATATATATATATATATATATATATATATATATATATATATATATATATATATATATATATATATATATATATATATATATATATAATATCTCCACAAGAAACATTTCGTAATCAAAGCTGGGATTAGCGATATTGGGTAAAATCCTACACTCAGATCCACCACGACGCAAACGGCAACATGAATGCCGACGATTCTGTTCTGTTCCAAATCGTCACCAAATTGGTCAATGTCACTCTAAGCGTTCCCATCTCCTGCTGCTCATGGGTGAACTCTCTCAAGACACAGGAGAAGGTAATGAGGCGACTATACCAGCAGTGATGTAGCGCAATGCGATTGTTAACGTAACTGCAACGTCCTCTTACTTGTTAGCGATACGTAGATTTCCAATACACTCCTTATGTAATGCAAAACGCGGTTCACATATCCTCAGGTACCACGAGCTGACATTTTTTTTTCTTCACGAACAAAGTTTATAAAAAGGGAGGTTGGCGTGTTCTTCCAGACGCTTATCAACAAAAAACAATACGTCGCAGTTTTTTCCGAAGGCGAAGCAATGATAGCGATTCATCACAGAACTACAAGAACTAAGGCTCGTTCTTTTATCGACTGTACGTATTGTAGTAAACATTCGCTTATTAATCAAATTCCAACAGATATGAACAGCGCACAAGACACAGCGCAAGGTTTACCCAACCCCGCTACGGAGCGTTCGCTATCCCCTCCACTTCTCCCCTCCCCGTTGCCCGATGCCCAGGCGCGTAAATACGAAATGCGTGAAGCTTTCGGCAAATGCTCATGGCTTTCCCTCACACCCAATATGTACTGCGCGTGAGGCGTGACGAAATCTTATCGCACGCGGATTTAAAGCTGGAATCTCCCGGCGACGACAGATTTTCTCATGGGGTGCTCTTATAAGTGCTATCGCAAAGACTCACAGGGTCCCTTATGCATTCACCTAAGACGACTCGAAGACGAAAGCCATCTTTTTCTTCTCAGTCGATGTATCGATCCTCCCCCGCCCTCTCCGAAAGACTGCCTCCAGCATCGGAGGCGTTGCAAGATTTCTACACCTAACCTGGTTTTGCAATGCCTCCGTGATCTGCCCACCTTTGACGAAGCGACGAGGTCATGCGATGACGTCATAGTGACGTCATTATGTCACAAATGTTGCCGATCTGTGACGTCACCATATGTCATCACGTGATTATTTTTTGCATCACTCGTGTTGACGCCGACTCCGCGGGACGCCACCGCCAACGGTCAATCTTCGCGTTTGATGAGGCATCTAAGGCTTTTGCCTTAATAATGGATCTACTAAACTGGGTGCAATCCGTGAACCATGAAAACTGTAAAGCATGCTTCTCCTTCCACAGATATACCATGCGGAAAAGCCAGCTTTAAAAAATAAATATTACGGCTTAGCGTGATTGTAAGATGACGCAGAAAGAAACAAACACCGTGCCACGTCTCTACATGTTTCTTTCTATGTCCTCGTGTAGTCGCACTTACACATTCTATCATGGATTCTAACAAAATAGCCCACCAACGTGACTCAAAGAAGAGATTGCACTTCCCGTGCATGTTCGGATTGAGTAAGCATACACACCACGCACGCTGCCTTGGGAATCTTTTCTATCCAGACAAGCTCACTTCCGCAGACAGCCACGTGTCCTGCTTATCAGTGAGTCCGTCGACGAACAGCCCATTTACAGGCGATGGAAAATAAAAACCGACATCCAGTATAACGACATCGCATTGAGCTGTGGGAATTAAGCCACGGCCTCTGAAAGATGTCACGCCCATAGTTATTCCCGTTGTAAAGGTAGCGACAATAAATGCTATCCGGCACTTCCGCCCAACGCGCAAAGCATCGCCTGCGGCACACCTTACTTCTACGCATGTTTTAGCTTCCGGACGTTCAAGACGTCGACGCAGCAATGACTGGAGGCTCGCCATCAAATCAATACAGTCGAACAAGAAAATAGAGAGAGACAAAGAAAGACAGAGAAGAGATGGGTGGAGGCGCTGGCGAAGAATCACAAAAGGGATGTCCTTCCCACTCGCCATCTTTGTCGTAAAGGAACGACTGAGCGCATCAATGGACGAATCGGCGCACAGGTTACAAACAACCGCAACAGCTCACTGCGCCCGAGCACCAAGAATAAGAAAACAGAGCGACGTGTATCCCAGCCCGGCGGATATAGAGATGTGCGCAGAAAAAGAGAGCGCGGACAAAAGACGAAGCCGGATCGCAGGGCGGCGGTACCTCCATTCTTCGGTGCACGAAGCGCCCGAGGAGCCAGGCGCCAGCGGAAGGAAGAGGCTTTAAAAAGATTTCTTTTCTTCAGGCAGAGCGTCACACCCTCCTCTCCACCTCACAGGCACCCGTAGTCCTGCCTATCATTCCGCTGCCACCCCCATTCCCCGGAATGCGCTGCGTACAAAGCGGGCGCACAGCGCGTCCGCTTCGGTGCCCGCCGTTCCTGGAGCTCTTCATCATCTCCGGGTGTCATCGGGCGCCGTTTGAACGAACGGACGAGACAGGCTTCTTTCTTTTTCTTTTTCCTCCTTTTCTAGGATCGGAGAAGAGACTCTCGCCTTCTTCGTTCTCTCCTCCCCCTCCTGATTCATTTCCTAATCCCGTCCTTCATTCCGCGAAAGTCGATTCCTGCCTGCCTCAGCCACGGACCGTTGTTTTTTCCGAGCCTCGGCTGACGGGCGCAGGCGTGCGCGCGCGAACACACAAGAAGCCAACTCACTGGAAACTAACGGGCCCCGGCTACCTCGCACGCAGGGGCGGCGCGAGGCTGCAGGGTCCACTACTGGAAACGACACAATGACCGTGACCAGCGTTCTCTATTCAGTATAGGAAAAAGAAATGCTTCGTGAAAAACCACGACTCATCTCGCCAATGTCCTCGAGATAATCGAACCGTCCTCTGCCACGGCGTCCGTGTCCTCTATCGCGCCGAGAGCAAGGGTTTCTTGTATCACGCCGTGAGTAAGGGGCTACACGGCACACCATAGGTCTGCACCCTCACAACCCTCGAACGCGGCATCGCACCTCCACAGGAACACTGAAGTGTCGCAAACAACCGCGTTGCGCTCAATCCAAAAGCTGCGCCGACGATAATTATCAGGGCGACACCACGAGTATTATTATTGATAATTATCAGAGCGACACCACGAGGGCTTCAGCGGTTCAACGATACTTTATGTATATTCATGTGTGCGTTTGCATGTGTGCCTGTGTATATACAAATGCAAAATTGAAAAATTCCGTGGGTGGGGGGAGGGGGTTTAACCCCCCCCCCCCCCCCCACCTGGCTACGCCAATGCGGATGTGATAAGCTCTTTAAAGTACATGTACAGTTCCAAACACAGTTTCTCATGGCATGAGCGAGGCCGCCTGACATACAATTCCGAATGCCGCTCTGGGAGCATTTGTAGCTTCGAAACTTCCATATTTTAAACAAAAATGTATGAAGAGCGCACTCTAGTTAAATACCTTCAGCGTCGGAGCCCTGACGCTACATATGTGTGCCTTCTTTTGGCGCTCGCGCCGTCCGTGAGGCTGTGTTTACGTTTCTCATCCGGCGCGCCGCAGAAACACGAAACGTTCGAACCCACGTGCATTCTGCCAACGGACGCCATGAATTCTGTATGCGCGCTGCCCACCGTGGCGTGATCACCGTGCGGTCACAGAGTTTATCTCGACCGAGAAGCCAGGCCGGAGGCGCCTGACGAGGCAGTTAGCTTCGAGGCACGAACTCGGACAGTTCGCGAGACAGCCACAAGAATGACACGTACCACATTCTATTAATACAGTTTGCTTAAATTGTTGAGAACTTACTCTTCCTTTCGTTATTTTCTTGACAATAAAGATTGTTTGGTGACACTCCAGCGACATGACCACATTACTAGGTATTGTTTCCAAAAAGCGATACGGAGAAAGCGAGATAAAGGTACTGAACTAATACGGCGATCTGGGCGAGTTGGTGTACTAACATCTTCGGGAAAATGTGCAGCGCGGCACGGACGAAGGACAAGAAACGCACAACACGAGCGCTGTGTTGTGCGTTTCTTGTTCTTCGTCCGTGCCGCGCTGCACATTTTCCCGGAGATAAAGGTCATCCAGGAGGCAGGGAGGTTAACCAGAAAACACATATCCAATGTGCTACACAGCACTAGGAAAGGGGGTAAGGGGAGAGAGAAACGTAAGAAAGAAAATCGGAGAGAAAGAGGTCACAAAAAAAATTTCCAGCCAGTTCCACGCCGTGAAAAGCATCGGACAGCGAAGCTGTCGCCCCTTTTGACAGGCATTACATTTTGCTCCTAAGTTTCTCCAAAATTTTTACTAAGGATGTCATTGTTGTTTCGTTAAGCCTTGTGGATCCCACGCGACGATATTCTCATTTACGGCGGCGCTGGACAGCTACGGTAGCGTTCCAGTGCGGCCGTGGCCCATTCCGCCTGCCGACTCGCCCAAACCGCGTATTCCCATTCCACTCACCCAAAACGGCTGCGCTGGAACGCAAGCAGCGTTTTAAGCGATGCTGCTGTGCATGACATGCCCGGCCGCGCTGCTAGCGTTGCGTCGCTTCCGCAACTTCCGTACTCCCTTCAGTCACAACTCCTCTCCGCGATCGATCACGTGACCTGCTTCCATTAGCCCTTGCTCACGCGACATGTTTCAGCGCGTGTTGCTGACTAGCGAATGCCAACGACACCGGCACAGGGTCCGCAAAGGCAGCTTCGCTGTAAAGCACACACACGCACGCACACACGCACACACGCACACACGCACACACACACACACACACACACACACACACACACACACACACACGCGCGCGCACGCACGCGGGAGCGCCTTTGATGTTCAATGCGTCCGGTTGATCAGCGAAACTATAGTAGCGCCTTCGTCGATTTCTTATGTGAAGCGCAAACGTTCCGGTTGTTTCCAAAGAGGCAGCCGAGACGCCGAACATCAGAATGCCGTAACGAACGTGTAGACTTCTAAATTTTAAGAAGTACTGATGCCTTCCGGGACCAAGTTCACACAATTACCTTAATATGCCGACTTTTCAGAATCAGTTCAACTTTTCTTCTGTTTGCGTCACCTATCCAATGCAAAGCATTAACGCCCTGGGTGATAGTTTCCGTTTTGCTCAGAGCTACAGAATCTGAAGACAGAATCACATTTGCAACGCAGCCTGAGCTAGGGGCTGCGGCACCTCCTCAGCCCGTCGCAAAGCACCGCCTGTGCGATAGGCAACACCAAAGCCTTGCCGGTGTCCCTGGTACGTGTGCGTGTGGGCGTGTGTGTGGTCACTGAACATGTTATAAGACATCACCGACACCTAAAGTAGCAACGCCCACGCGATAAACCAGGCTAACATCTCCGTGGTTATCATTAAAAATCCTCCTATTTATTAGAACTATATCCCTCTTTTATGCGTAGAGAAATCATAGGAGCCTAGAAATAATTGAGGAGCCCACCGTATACAAAGCTTTCTCAGATCACTGCACATCCTATGTGTCTTGTTTGGCACCACCCGCTTGCATCCAGTTGTAGAGTGGGAGGAGGATACAACTTCATTAGAAGAAACTTCATGGGTTTGGAGCTGGCCGCTTGTCTGCGGCGACCTCTTCTGCCCATACAATGACTGTTTTCTGCAGTTTTTCGTCGGGGGACCATATTAAGGTGGAAAAGCCACGAATTTCATTTTGCTTATACCGAACACGGCAGGGCGATTTGTCTCCCGAGAAGATGGGCTCGAGGCGCCAGCGAAAAAGCAAGCGCTCAACATCTGAGCAGATTCAAGGCGCAGATCTTCGGTTGCGCAAGGGAGTGGAGTGTCGACGCTCGGTTGATAAATGGCAAAACGCTTAGACCAGGATTGCGCAGATGACCGCCCGTAGACACAGCACCTGAGACGCTGAAGAGGGCGATAGGTGTCAGGGGATAGATGCGGCCTCAAGAGAGCCGTGCAGAGAGTCAAAGGGAAGAATGATTGTGCCAGCGAAAATAACTGTGTGCCGAGTCAATAGGCCAATAAAAGATTGATTGATTGATTGATTGATTGATTGATTGAGTGAGTGAGTGAGTGAGTGAGTGAGTGAGTGAGTGAGTGAGTGAGTGAGTGAGTGAGTGAGTGAGTGAGTGAGTGAGTGAGTGAGTGAGTGAGTGAGTGAGTGAGTGAGTGAGTGAGTGAGTGAGTGAGTGAGTGAGTGAGTGAGTGAGTGAGTGAGTGAGTGAGTGAGTGAGTGAGTGAGTGAAGTGAGTGGAGTGAGTGAGTGAGTGAGTGAGTGAGTGAAGTGAGTGAGTGAGTGAGTGCGTGAGGGGGGAGGTTATTTGAGGAGTGAGTGAGTGGAGGAGTGGTGCGTGGTTGAGGAGTGAGTGAGTGAGTGAGTGAGTGAGTGAGTGGGGAGTGAGTGAGTGCGTGGACCGAACGGTCAAGAAAATCAAGAGAGGTGTGTGGTCCCACAAAGATAATATATAGGTGTATTCGTTCAGAAATTAAGAAGTGGGGTTGGTGCGCACGATTAAAACTGTCTCTCGAAGAGGGACCAACTCAAAACGGTACAACACACGATGCGGAACAAAGTGGATGACAAGGAGGAGGAGAGAGCAGGAAAGACACAAAAAGGAGAGCTTGCGGGAAGGTAGGGCGAGGGTTGAACTATACTACGTGGCATGTTGTGTTTAAAGCCGCTCGCTGAGGCCGGCAGCGTCGATGAAGGAGAGAAGGGCGGCAAGGGCATTACGGCGACGATCGCTGCAGCCGGTGGGAAAGAGGATGTCCTCGAGGGTCTCACAGGGCAGGCCGAGAAGGCGGTAACGGGTGGCTAGCTGCTTCCTTGCACAGGCAGATGTGGGGCACTCGCACAGCAGGTGAAAAAGTGTTTCAACAGCGCCGCAGTCGATGCAAGCTGACGAAGGAGCTCCCCGCAGCCGCTGTTTTCGTTCCCCCGTCCATGCCGAGCCAGTCCGCAGGGAAAAGAGGAGGGCGCGCTCTCACCGGGAGAAGCCAGCCATGGGGAGAAGAGGAGGGGGGCGTCCATCGGCGACCCGCTCGTCTGGGTGGTCGCGCTGCAATTATCGCCGAAAATTACATCGCGCGGAATCGAAAGAGTTGGCGTATGGTGTCAATGGGCTCGCGGAGGAATGCGCCTGTTTAGTCAGATCATCGGCAGCCTCATTTTCCGCGATGCCAACATGGGAGGGAAGCCACTGGAGTACAACATCACAGCCATGCTCCTGATCCAACCGTAGGCTGTACGCAACACGCTGTGAAAGTGGCGGGCCACGGCCAGATAATAGGCTGGTTTGTCGGTGACTAAGTGAGTGAGTGAGTGAGTAAACGGTTTAGCAAGAGAAGTAAGTGCGAGAGTGCGTGTCCGGACGGTTGAGAGAGCAAGAAAAGTCAGTTCAACTGCCCAATATCACAACAAAACACAATCAGGAGACGTCAAGAGACGCCGCTAAGCGCAGAAAATCATTGGCGAAATGACAATTTTCGTACGCAACAAGCCTACGTACACAAACACTAGACAAATGAACGACGCCTTTCCTACCATTATTCCTATAGTGCCTACCATATCGGCAACAATGCTCTTCACACACAGAGAGAAAGGCACGCACGCACACACACACAGCACTCGCGGAAAACTAACAATGAAAAATGTGGACAAAAGTTTACAAAAAAAAACAAACACCGCTACTTAGCAACCGCAATACGTACACAGACGGAAAATAAAACCCAAGATTAAGACGAGAAACACACGAACGCAATCCATGCGCCATATATATCGAAAACTAAACAGAACACGGTGCCGTGTTTTCTTTCCATTTCAGCCTGCTTTTACTCTGCCTTCGCGAATTCGGTTCTTTATTGTGCTTTGTGCTATAGTTTCGTTTTCAACTCTAGCACGTGTGTGCATATATATATATATATATATATATATATATATATATATATATATATATATCGTTCTGGCGTTAGTCACGCCAGAACGAAAGGAAAGAAGCCATGAAGCCATAACGAACGAAGGAACAAAACAGATGAAAGAAAAGGTTATAAAGGAGAGACGATCGCCTGCGCAAGACATTCTATACATAAACATGGAGTGCAAAGCCATATTACTGAGAGAAAGAGAGAGACAGCGAGAAAAATAAATGAGGAGAGACAACTATCTGAACCGCGTTCGCCCCTTCCTGAAGCCAGCACCACGCGTGCGTGCGCATAATTCGGCGCTGCGAAAAAACAAGTTAAAGTAAAAGAAAGAAAGAAAGAAAGAAAGAAAGAAAGAAAGAAAGAAAGAAAGAAAGAAAGAAAGAAAGAAAGAAAGAAAGAAAGAAAGAAAGAAAGAAAGAAAGAAAGAAAGAAAGAAAGAAAGAAAGAAAGAAAGAAAGAAAGAAAGAAAGACGAAACAACGGTTCGGAAAGGAAGGAAAGAAGGAAGAGAGAGAGCGCGCCAAAAATCCAATCTCGCGAGTCGGACGAGATCTATGCAAATTCGGCGCGCGCCAAGCAGCAGCGATGGCACGCGCGGCGCGCGCTCTCTATTTCCAAACGGCAACAGCCGCGGGATTGGAAAAAGAAGCGCGGGCAGGCACTGCAAGACCGTGGAGGAGAACGCCGCCCTCTCAATGGGCACAGAGAGTGGCGATACGCGTATCCCGAGGAACGACTGTTCGCGAAACACGGGCTGTCAGCGTGGAAGCGGAAAATGCGTCGAACACACTGACCCCGCGCACACAGCCGCGGGGCAGCGGCGAGGAATGTGTCACCCTTTCTGTGCCACCGCCGAATAAGAAAGAACGTTCCGTTATTTTTCTCCCGCTCTTTCGACTTTCCCACCGGCTTAATTTCCTCCACAAACGCGGCGCGCGATGAACTCAGGATAAACGTATTATCGCAACCCGCGGGTGTTTCTTCTAAGCCGCTAAACACTCGGTATGACTTTGCGGGCTTGCGTAAGCTTTTCTGTTTGAATTATTAATCGACAGCCCGTTATATAGTCACACATATCAATATTACAGGTACAGTATTCTTGCGCTAAGCACGGCACATAGTAATAAATTCGAGAAAAACGAATATTAGATAATGAACAAGCCAAGAAGTAGGCGTGGAATTGAGAACGTTGGTGATATACCTTTGGAATGCACACGGTAAACAAATGAAAGAAAAAAACAAGAAAAGCTACCAAATTTGCACAAGCGCCCTTTAGCATTACGAAAATTACTTGAACAATGGCCTGCAAGGTATCTGCAGTAAAATGATAACATATTAAAATAATTCTTAGTGGACATCGATTTAGATAAGCCTATTGGTGACCAGCCATCTGCTTGAAGTGATGTGTTATTCCGCGTATTGTGGACACAATTAGAGCGTAAATGTGTGCTTGTGAAGGTTAAAGAGCAAAGCGAACTACTGCCTGTGAACGCTCCTTTTCTCTATTCGTTTCAGTGTGCAATTTGATTTTTTTACTAGTACTTTTAATTTCGGCTAACCTTTTTGGCTTTCAGAACGTAGAGGCATAGTGTAGCCGAGCTGCTTACAGCTCAATCTCTGCTGAGCAAGCAAGTTAGAATAAAACAGCAAAGACGGCAAAAAAAAAGGGCACGAACAAGCGCAAGCCAGCAGCTCGTTTATTTTAGGACGAAATTACATGAATAATCACAACGATACAACGCCACTGCGTTAACAAAGTGGGAAATTTACCCCTTAAACAGACCATTTTTTATAGCATCTTCATATGTACATTTGTTAATGTATTTTGCGCATATGTTCGGCCACGCGAGTACGTAATTTGGGCATTAGCACCAGGCGTGGTATCATGGCCGCTACAAAGGTACAGGTTCGACTCCCGACCACAACAAGAAGAAAGGGGTAGACGAGGAATCTCTTCGTCACTGGAAGTTCTGGTCTGACGTAACAGTGCGGCCACCCATTCTGCGCGCCCGGCGCGTTCGATTTCGCTATGGCCGTATAAATTCAATGATAAATATATCAAACTACGAGCGATTTCTTTTTTTTTAAATGAGTATACCATAAACTTTGACGCCCCACAAGTTTCCCATATCAATAACTGCCCGCAATTTAATAATAAAGAAGTTAATTAACAAGTTTCTGTTAATAAGTCTCGTCACCTTAATAACAGCAGCGGCAAGGTGTTTCCGCCTTGACGTAGAGTTCGAGCGCGTGCACGACAAGTGCCTTACTGCGATAGTATTTCGACAAAAAAAAAAAAGAATCTGTATTGTCTAAAAAAACTGTACAAACGTCTTAAATACAGGATATTGCGGATTCAACACAGCACAAATAAAGAGAACACAACACATGTGCGCGACAAGCGCTACTCGCAACTATGTGTTATTCAGATTACGAACCCTCGCAACTAAGTGTTACACAGATTATGAACCAACTAGCCCAAGAAAGAATTTTGTTTAACTGTACAAACGTGGACACTGCTGTATACTTTTGAGTGAAATGAAACCAATAAAGTACAAGCTTACTTAGTTTATAAAGGACGCAATAAAAAATAAACGGGTATACAAAAAAAGATGATCGAAATAAAGGAATGGGAGAGGCAAACAGAACGAAAGACGCCTTCCATCTTCTTAGTGGGCTTTTCCTCAACGCCAGGGCTTGTTCGGCTTCCCGGGTCCCCGATCGTGCCGCGCCTGCCAACACCGGCGGCGGGAAACTAATTTTGCTTCTCCACCACTGAGCCGGCCCGGCTGATTTTTCTCCTTATTCTTCTTCGTTCAGGCTCCCAGAATGAAGCACTTTTCTTCTACTTCGTCAGGCGTATCTCTCGCTAGGCGCCCCCATGATGCGATCATAAAAGAAAAAGAAAAGAAAAAGATTAAGAAACGCATCGTTTCCCAAACTGCGACGATGAGCGACTGAGCCTCGCGAAGTGAACTTCACGCCGAACGGCAAATTTGGAGAAAGAAAAAAAGACAGAATTCCCGGAACGTCACAAAATAAATCAGGCGGGGGACAGAGCGCGTTGATATTGAGAAAACTTGAGCTCTGGGTAAGCATCCTGCTTGAAGTCGTTCAGCCGTTTCCTCGGTGAATGACTGTTAATTACACTGAATTTGGCAGACTTGAACTAAACTTGGTCACGCTGTAAATTTCTCCGGAACTCTTCATCGCACCTCTAACGCACCTGCGGAGGGCGCGCATTTTGAAGGGTCATTGAAGAGAGAGGAAAAAAGGCTTCCTCTCCTGTTATTACCCCTGTACTATTTCAAAGGCATCTCTCCAACAAAATACTCGCACAAGCGGTTGTAAACTAATAGTAATGTCGCACATCGCACAACGCTGATTGACGGGCCCTGACGTCGCGAGCGTGTGACCTCTCCCTCCATATTAAACTAAAGGAATGGTAGTATGAGCAATCAAGTCGACGACAAAGGCGGATGAACTGGTACGATTAGATTTGAAAATCTGAGGGCACGTGTTTGACTAAACAGAGAGGTAGGACAAAGGTAATTAGAGATGACTGGTAAGCGGTATCGCGTCGCGATGCACGTCGATTAGGGTAATGAAGACAAATAATACAATTACTTCCGGGTAGGCTGTCGCTTCTTCCGAATTCTGTGTTCGTTTGTCTTCTGGTATTACCGAAGAATAAGCTCAACCACCTCGCATCAAATGTTGGTTCTCGAAAAGCTTACTGATTGATACCTCTTGAGAAGCGAAACAAGCAAACTTATCTCAATTAAACGGCAAGTGGAAGAGCTCGTAGCATAACACACTTCAATTGACAGCGCGATTGAAAAAAATGGACAAAAGTTCAGACCATATGACCGCCACGTTACCGGCCCCTTCTTTGCTTCGCGTTTACAATTCAAAGAAGTTCATCCATGGGGATATCATCGGAGTTGTCAGGCGTGGGCTTTGATGTGAGTGAAAAAAGACTGCATCTCCATTCCCCTCCGACGATGGCGCCGCTGGAGGAAACACGCGTGCAGCGAATCGCCATCACCATTTATAGTGCCGCTACGGATAAATTGATAGATCAAATGAACGAAATAATAGTGCGTATGTAGGCACGCTCCTAAAAATAAGGCTAATAAATTTGGCCTGCAGAATCCTGGCTCAACGCTAAGGTGAATTCAGCACAGAACGCCAGAACGTCCACCAGACTGAGCGAGATACAAGTGGCGTGAATGAATGAATGATTGAGAAAGAAAGAAAGAAAGAAAGAAAGAAAGAAAGAAAGAAAGAAAGAAAGAAAGAAAGAAAGAAAGAAAGAAAGAAAGAAAGAAAGAAAGAAAGAAAGAAAGAAAGAAAGAAAGAAAGAAAGAAAGAAAGAAAGAAATAGCGAGATACACAGAGACGCCGAGTTCAATATCATCTTATTTGTGCGCCGTTACTTCAGGAAGAAAACAAAGAATTTATGAAAACAGAGTGCGAGGTAATCCTGTAACGCCAGCGTGGCCCCAATTTGGTGCAGCAAAAAACGAAAGAACGACTCGGCCGAGCTTTTGATGGGTTCGCAGTGGCAAAAGGCCGAGCGAGAGTACGGCAAGGCACATTCTCCAATACGCCGGTATCTTCTGCTTCCCTAAGGAGATCCAAGTGTCGCAAATGTTTCGCGCGCAAAAAAAAAAGAGGGGGAGAGAAAGAAGAGCGAGCCCATAAGAGTGCAATAAGTCGAAGGAACGGCAGCGGAGCCTTAAAAATGAACGATGACGCGGATTAGCTCTCCTAAGAAGCTTGTCGGCTCAATGGCAATCTTTACTAGCGCGCCAGCAGCTGCGACAAGATATATAGGCAAGCACAATGTGATCTTATCGGCGCATGTGCAGCGCTTAAGATGTCTCGTGCTCGAGGACAACGAATGGGAAAAGTGTACCGAGTGTAATTCCTGAAACGGGAATACGACAGCGCGGGAGGTAAGTAAATGGTCATGTACAATGCACACGATAGCGAGTTTTAAGGCGCGATGATCCCAACAAAACCGCCGATATGTAAGCCCATCACGTAACGCTCGTGTAGGCAACGAAGTTGCACCAATTTTATTACTTTTTTCTAACAAACATTGTTTTCTTTTATTATTTTTTTGTTTTGCTTTTGAAGTGCGGAGAACTTTAGGGGCCCGGGCTGTCGTCTCATGTCGTCGCTTGGCGTCACGCTCAAAGTACCAAAATAGGTGAAAAGAGGGCGCTACAGGTCAAGTCAATAGCAGAATATGTCAACAGAGGGCGCCACTGCATCACGAATTAAGGTTTCCTTCCCCACCATGGACGCCGAGCAGGCTCCGCGTTTGGAATGCCAGCGTCACAAAGGGGCTAATTCGCCTGTCTGAGCCAGCGATGCGACAGAGAAACACCAGCATCGAGAGTTCGACGCAGATTTACGGAAGAGATAAGCGGAGGCGATACGCCAGCGAATGCGAGTACCCTCAGCTTCGGAAGACTCAGACGCCAGCCGAGCTCCAACAAAAGACAGGCGAACTCGCATCTTCGACTCAGACAAACGCAGGCCAAGCGTCCACAGAGGCAGGCGAATCCTTAGCTCTGCTCCGCCGTATGTACAGTTTCCACGGTGTCAAGCTGGCTGCAATTTTTTTTTAATAGTGTGCCAAAGTTTTTTAAATTAACGAATTCGTTGTTTTTTGTTTGTTTTTTTATAGCTTTGTAAATAGCGTGAGACCTGAAAGTTCACGCCTGGAGGGGGCGGCCATCCCATTCCGGATAGCCGTGGGCTTGGCCTGATAGCCTAGCCCTGTTCACTAGCCTTGTAGCTGGGCCTCGGAACTTGGGCTTCAAGTGGGCCTTCCGCTAGTCTTTTGTTTGCGATAGGATGACGTTGTCTGCATATTCTTGCTGCCGTTCCAAACTATACGGTAGAGGGTGTTCCGCAACTTGCAAAATTTACAGTCTCCTGTATACGTTCCGGCATACACTGCATGTAGCAGAGCGCCGTGGAGGCAACTGCCCACTTGAAGGCGGCGTAGTATGACGGCACGTTATCCTTTAGGCTTGCAATGTGGTGCCGGGAATTAGCGCTTGTTCTTGTACTGTACTTGCTGAAGAAAATATTTAGGCAGTGTGATGAGCTATAAATCATTTTCGTTGTCTGACGTCCAAAACCACAAAATGAAGCACAAATTAAATTTTCTCGCTGAAGCATGGCAGGCTGCGATCTCCAAGCCGGACCTATAGTCGACCAGCGTACACTCGCCACCCGGGCCGGCGGGCGGTCCAGGCCACAGGGTTCCTGGAATAAGGGACCCTCCCACCTTCACTAACTAGCCATTCTTCAATAACCGTTTTCACTCTATCTCTATCTATCTATCTCTCTCTCTCTCTCTCGCTACACTCACAGCAGTAAAAAAAAAAAAAACAGTGCTCCCTTGTGCACTTAAGACGACTTGAAGGCGAAAGCGTATAGGGCCCTTTAAAGACGGTGCTTTTTTTTTCTTCACGCGAACGCCGCTAGTACGAAGATAACGCGCAGCCCGCGTGCCTCGAGCAACAATATTTTTCGGTTTGTGTATTTTTTCGTGCCGTTTCGTGTTCATGCCGAACTTATCGCCGACTGAGGCATATAAGGCCTAAATTAAGGCTGCCGAGAAGCACATAAAAATACATACTGAACGGCACAAAGCGCGGCGCAGCTAAGGCACAAATCAAGGCGGGCTACGCGGCACGCTATTCGCATTAAACCTCTATGCATACATCATTTGTGTCGCGCTTTCAAATCTGACTCGCATTCACAAGGCAAAGCCTGGCCCAGGAGATGAATCTCCCCGTCCCGTCGTGGGTGCGGCCCGCCGACGTCACCCCCTAAGGGGGGAGTGAGCCTCGTCTCCGGATCAAAATAAAGTTCTTTGCCTGCCTGCAAACCAATTTCCACTTTCCATCTGAAACTTCGCGATTTAGCAAAAGCCCACGTGTAGGCATTAAACGATACATCGAACAATCAAGGTAGTTAGAGAAGTGCGTTGAACAGAATTCCTTTCAACGTCTGTCTTATTCACTATGCTGAAGCGATAGAGGCAATGCGCTGACTCGTGTATTCATCTGCTCACCGGAAACTCGGATGTCAAACTAACTCCAAGAAACTCTATCCAGTTGTAAAGCGAGACAAAGTTTATGCAACATTCACACAACGTACTCGGTGTTACGAAGATAGGTGTATGTAAATATTTTGTATATACAAACCTGTTAGCTAACTGTCAACATATCTTCGTGTTTTCTTCTTTTTTTCAGCCTTCTGTATTTCTGTATTCTATCATAATCACAGTACGAATATGCGACACAATAGTCACCGCAGTCCTGCCGCGGTACTTACGGGAACGATAGGCGCACTAGCAAATGCGGTTCAGTACGGTGGCTGACATGTATATATGGCGAGTACTCAGAACAAAACGGAAAGGTACGTTATCTTTGGGCGCAGCCCGTCAATTGCCCGTAATAACAACAATGGAACGGAAACCGACTAAAGCACTCTGGTGTGCATCGGTCCGCGCCTTCACCTGCCGCCAGTTCCGAGTGTACGCTGTCAGTTACGCCGTGTTAGCTTCGTTATAGTTACTTTATTGCGATAGCAATTATTTGGACATTCTCGGCGGATTTTTGCCGTTGCCGTCATGTCCCGTATATGTATATATATGTATGTATATAAAAACGGCACAAAGGAAAATAAAGCAGAAGAAAAAAATTCCGAAGTAACCGACCTGGTATTCGAACCAGCAACCCCTCGCTCCCCAGCGCGTTGCGTTAGACAACTCAATCCCACGCCATGCATGCGCCGGCGAAATTACGGCGATATATTTATATTCAACATTTACCGCTGGTGGTATGCAGATCTCGAAGGAGCGTCAGCGTGTTTTCTATCACGCAACGCTCCTACATTTTCTATCAATTTGAAAAATAGCCCTGAGACGCGCACGACAAAGTGGCCCCTTTCTGTACCCACTCGTGATGTGGAACGAAAAAAAGAACACCAGGCACACCTTACGTCAGACGCCCCAGTGTGGCAGGAGAGGCAGAGGGGTCACTCCACGCACCGCAGTTTAAAGGAAAAAGAAATATCTAAGAGCGTATGATTCTCCATTGTCGACATGCAGTCTTGGCCAATCCCCCAGAGTGGGTATTTGCCATAATTTCGAGGAAACGAACAAACAAACACACATTGTCGCCACTTGCAGCGCGCTGCTCAAGCACAAGGATATAACAACTGCGATAGTTGTTACTTCACTCTTGCCCTGTGTATACCTGTGCGTTCATTACGGGCGTCCTTCTTCGTGCTTCAGCGGCGCGCTGCAAGTACCGAGCTTCTTGTCGTTCTTCGTGTGACATTCGAATTTCTTGCTATCGCACTCATTGCTTCGCCCTTGCGGCGAAACTGCGACTTTTATGAAAATTGGTAGCTAAACGCAGTGCTCTCGTAGCTAAATTGAAATTACTACGTTAAGCGAAAGATTGGGTATTGCAACTGCGATCAGATCGTTATAAAGACTCGAGTAAGCTGCCAAACAAAACTGCCTCGGTGTTACTGCGTGGCTTCACCACTACGCATTCGCACTGTGGAGAAAACATCTCTTCACGCTACGACAGCTGAATAAAAGTTAATTTGATCGCATATGCGATCAAATTAACGTTGGTTCTTAGAGGTTTACGGGAAAGCGCCTATCATCTGCTTACTTCTTTGCAGCAGCAAAGCTCTAATGCAGTGGTTCTCAAATGTCATTTTTTAGGCGTACATTATATAATGTCTAGTGACAACGGCCCCTTCTAATTCTTGATATGCTTCACCGCATAACACTTCTGTGGAGCGGCGAAGTTAGCTTTGGAATCCGCTATCGCAGCAAACTGATCAAAGCCCGATAGCGCTGCTTCGAAGCTGCGAGATAATCAACGCGGCAGCGGGGCTGGCACAAATTAACGCCGTTTCCGACGCGCGCTCAGAGCTCCGGAAAAAGAGAGAGATGAAGGGGCAATTTACAACTGGAAGCATTAAGGCATTCTGGATGGAGACTGCAGAAATGTTGATATCTTTTTGTGAGACCCTGCAAAGCTTTTGTTAAAGTTTTCGACGCCATATGCATGCGAGCATGCTCTTTTAACAGCAAAGCTGTCAAAACTGGCAGTAACACGTCCGTTAACAAAAAGAATCACTCCTGCAGTGCCGTTGCTAAAAATAGCCAAGCCGCCGCCGAGCCGTCGCCATAGCAACCGCCACAGTTTCTTACACCGTGGCTCAAGGACAGCGATTTCAGCACATTCAGAGTGTCAAGCTTCGCGCGTATTCCGGATCCGCCCGTCGCCGTCTCTTGGCTGCCGCTTCTTCGGCCAAGCACGCTGGATCCAATCGCAGCCGGCGTTGTGATTCCCGTGATGCAGCGCGACGATTTGAGGAGCAACCAGCTTTGCTGTGCCAAGCTTTGCGCAACTTAGTGCAAACTTCCAGCGTTTTTTAGGTTAGGTGACTTGACAAGCAAACACAACTAGAAACCGGTTTAATATGGCTGCAGACCTCACGACATATTGACGAGTTCTCGAGATTGAATTGACATGGCACTTTTATTTCACCATGCTTTGCGAGGTAGCAATGAAAGGCGCCTATTTCAGACCGCATGTTGTGTTAATTAACGATAATCTTGACTGACTTTCACCCTAGAAAGTATCTCAACAGATAAGGATGATGGTCTTGCACAATCAACACCGCCTTTTGTGGCTCCTATCTGAACTATTTCATTCGCTGCTGACTCTTTCATGGTAGCGCGCGTTGGCGCACAAAAATTTCGGCCGATCCCACGCCCTGTGTGAATAGGTTTCATGAGAAGCAGTCTGCGAGTAATTGTCTATGCTGATTTTTATTCTTTGCATTCGTCAGGTCAACGCTGCCGATGTCGGTTTTTCTTAACGCTCTCGCATTTAAAAAATTGGCCGCGTATCTGCGTGCTTCGCTGCAAATGTCTTGTAAAGACGATAGAAGAGGCGCTGTGTGAGATATGGACGCCATCTGGCAATACGTCGGGAAACATGAGTGCTGTGTTGCGTGCTGGTAGTCCCGGCGCAGCAGCAGGCGAAGACCGGCGGTGACCAATGCGTCCGGCGGGGACGCCAGCCTGCCCGAAAACGCGGTTTGGCGCGAAGCGCTGAAGCAGAGAAACGTCCGCACTCAACGAGTACTCTCCACACACTCTTTTATTTACACGTCGCCTGGGTAAAACAGGAACGCCAGAGCGGCGCCCACAACCGGCAGCCTGAAGGCCGCCCACAACGCTGCTTTTTCATTTTTTAAATATTTTTTTTTCACCTTCTTGGCCTTCTCAAAACTAAAGTTTTTCAACACCAACCCATGGCATTCGTACAGTGCAATACAGAACCGAAACCGAAACACAACAATAAGCTCGTGCGAAGGGCACGGAGGAAGGCAAATTTCAGCGCAGTCGCATTTTCAGCTTTGTTGAAACAGCGCTCACTAGACGACGACGAAGTAAAAGAAGGCACAGGACAGGCAGCGCCTGTCCTGTGCCTTCTTTTACTTCGTCGTCGTCTAGTGAGCGCTGTTTCAACAAAGATGAACGCATACCAACTCGCTCAAGCTTCCATTCTTATGCATTTTCAGCGCAGCTTAAGAAACTAGGGTCCTTAAAATTACGTATGTATGCATTTTCTATTAAAGGAACACGCCACCTAATACTTACCTAGTGATGTTGCACCTCAGATATGCATGATATTTACCTTTTGATCGACAACGTTCACAAGTATGAACAGCCGTACCAGTTCAAGGCGGCTGGCCCTTGGGCAAGTGGTTCAACTTTGGCCGAGTGGCTGAATCGAGGGACGTGCCGACAAACAGAAAGACAGACAGAAAGACAGACAGAAAGACAGACAGACCAAAATTTCTGCGTTTAAGTTCCCCAAGAAAGACTATCGTCTTTAATAACCAATGTCTGTTCTCGCTGTTCCTGCGTAGATATAAACTGTCGATTACCTATGGCGCATACCCGCATATCGCGGCCTGTGGTATACGGGTATGTGCCCCACGTGTCTGAAGGAGAAGGTTTGACCACGTACTCTACCGGATTATCACCTTATTCAAGTCATGACCACACAGTCATATTCGTCAAACCCTCTTACCCTCCCATACCAATTTTGTCCACACCAAGCTAAGGAGGCGATCACGAGAGCACCCAGACGTAGGCGGCTAGCTAGATAGATAGATAGATACGTAGGTAGAAACGATCAAAGTGCGTTGAGTTCGCTAAGAAATGCTTCGCATTTAGCAAATAAATAAGTGAAAAGGGGGAAGAAGAAGATGAGAACATGAAACGATAAAGAAGGAGAAATGGGGGGCCACGAAATGCAAAACGCTCGATCGCGGAAACAGACTCGGCGAGGAAAACAGGAAGCCCGGTCCCTGGACGTCTTGCCGCCGCCGGTTGCTCGTTAGAATTCAGCGCGAACTGCGGCTCGGCACGTTCTCGGGGAGAAGGCGGGACAGCCCGAACACGCAGCTGTCAGATGCGGCTTCCACGCGACGCAAACAAGGCGGTCAATGGCGACGCTCCGGCTGCCGAAAAAGGGAAGAAGAAGAGGAAGCAGGCGGAATAGGAATGCAAAGGCGTGTTGGCATCGCAAAGACGGGAAAAAGAAAAAAAAAGATCCTAAGGGAACAACTGCGAGAAACGAGCCGCCACCGACAAACCCGAGCGCTCGAACCTGGGCTGCAGCGAAGCTGCCACATTTCTACTTATTCTCTTTCTTTAGTTCTTTTTTTCTGGCGGCCCTTTTGCAGGGCTACAAGTGTATGGGTGACAGTTGTGAACGCCGCACAACACAAAATCATTCTTAGTTCGTCGATGTGTATTTTTGTAACGCGTTTTATCCGGCGATTCACAACCCGTTGGCCACACGTGCGCTTACATACACGCTTGCGGACGCCCGCCTTGGGTGCAGACCTGACTGAGACAAGCTGTCAACTGCGGCGGAGACATTCGCCTCGACGCAGTTATCGTCAGCCGCCAGCATCGGCATCGTTTTCCATCTTTTATTCTAAACCTTCCTCTATTCAGTTGCCTTCAAGGTGCCACGAGGGTCCCGGAAAAAAACAGGCATGCTGGGTCACTGAGAATGCGAGTACCTTCCATCACGGAAATAAATCTTGAGTCAGCTGGTAGACAGTGCCGCCATGTGTTTTATAGGACTTCGTGTTGGGTTACTTTCTTTTTATGGTGGTTCTTTTTAACGAGGTTGAGGTTATGAAATATTACCTGGTTGCTCACTTTAGCATTCACTGAACATAAAGTAGTGTCTCTCTAACAAAACCACTTACAAATACATGAAAAGGAAAAAAAAAACGCTTAGCGTGGCAAGGAATAAAAACGGATTGGTTCAAGGTCAACTCGCCAAAAAATTCACCCGATTTACAAATAATGATGACAATTTGTATATGAAGCCGAATGCACTACTAGCAAAGTTGGATACGTACAAGGCTGCCGCCATCCACCCGTTTCAAGTACGAAGCTAGGAAACTTATTGCCCCTTTCTAAAAACCTTCCTCTAGCTGCGGGGATTCTGAAGAACTGGTTTGTAATGCTGAATTTTTTTTTTTTACTTTCGCGCTGTTCATTTGCACCCTTATGACAAAAAGCCATTCAATCGAATGCACGCGCGCAGCCTTGTCTGCAGTGTATCCTTTTATGAATAGCTAAAATTACGCAAAACAAAGATGCGAGCCTGTGGCCATCGTCTGCAAGGCGAAATACCGGCTCATAGATCCGCGAATCAAGCCGAACGGAAGTGATTCGCCGATTACAATGCGACACGCGCTTGCAGGCTACTTCACCGCAGTTGAACGGATGTCCCCCCAAAAGTGTGCCTCCTAATCACATCATGGCATCATGTTGGCATGCAAAAGCCCAGAAATTAGCCCTCAAGTTCCTCCCGAGGTTCTCTGTTATCTTCAGCAATAAAAAAATAATATCCGGGGTTTAATGCGCAAAAACCACGATATGATTATGAGGCACGCCGTAGTGGAGGGATGCGAAAATTTCGACCATCTGGTGTTCTTTAACGTGCACTGACATCGCACAGTACACGGGCCTCGAGCATTTCGCCTCCGTCTAAGTGCGAGCGCCGCGGCCGGGATCGAACCGGCGACTGTTATCCTCCAAGTGTCCGAACAATGAGTTACTAGAATCAAATCAGAACACTGCTTCACAACAGTGTCGGGCCAAAACGACACGAGTAGGCAAGCGGTGCGAATGAAAGGCGGCGGGGAAGGCAATTTTCTCCCTATATAAAAAGACAGCCCCTAGTAGCACAATGAGGGGAAGTGAAAAGCATACTGATCGGGTAACACTGGACGACATGCAAAAAGCGTATGCGTGCAGGCGACACTCTAACAAGAAAGCGCAAATGTTCCTTCCCTGGGGCCCGGGTGCACGCGGGGAAAACTCGGTTCTGCGTAACAAACGCCCTTTTTTCATGCATCGCCTCGCCTGGTCTGCGACAGCACGTTAACGTGACGGGAATGCGGCAGACGAGACAGTCTTCCTTCAACTAGTGCCACAGTGGATAAACAGTACCTCACACTAACGTTGCCCTCGCCTTACGTTTCTTGCAGTGATTACGCGTGCGTTTTTATTTCATTCTTCCAGCTACGAGAGAACATAGGCGGCACAACGTTTATTACAACGCCTGTACGGGCTAACTATACCACGAGCCTACATTTTCTTTTATATTAGTTTTCCTTTCCTACCTCTGGCTCGTAGGGCTTTTCTGTCCCCTATCCCGTTCGCTATACAAAGTAGCATGTATAGGCGCTTACATATGAGCCAGCAGAATTATCAGTATTTTACTTAGGCGCTTACTCTCACGCGAAAGTTTTTCGTCGCTGACAAACCCTTATTTACATTATTCTTTATTGCTTTTACGTTAGCGAGTGGATGGGGCGAGAGAGAGAAAAAGTAGAGAGGGAGGAGGTGTACGAAGAAGGAAGCGCACACACGTGCTAACACAGCTGATTAAAACGACACGATGAGCAGCAGAAGGCAGAACGTTTCAAGGCACCACTTTGGCAATAACTCTCACACAAATTAAGATTTCAAGAGACGCTCTTTATTGAGGAATACAGGAAAACAGAGTTCACAGAGAGGTGAGTGCACTTTTGCACGTTGCGCGTACCGAGCATAGCGCCCATTCATCACGACGACGGTACGGCTATAGCGCTCGAGTTATATAGCGAATCGGGATCAGGTGAGGAGGAGGGATAAATTGTTATTGAAACCAACAGTGCAGTTGGCTGGGCGTCCCACAGGGGACGTCGAGCTCTTGCCTCTTGGCCGCCTCACTGGCTTGCTGGGTGGCCCAAAGTTCGTCGTCGATGTGGAAGCTGCGCAGTGCGGCGTGCCATCTCGACGAGGGGGTCTCGGTGTTAATGGACGGGCATTGTGGTTTACATTCACACAGCATATGCGGGAGCGAGGCCACCTCGGTCTTATAGACATTATAAGTGTGGTTAGGATAAACGTCTGGGTATATTTTGTGGTAACGCTACAGTGACGGGTACATGTTTGTCTATAACAGGCGGAGGGTGGTTGCCTGTGCTCTAGGGTTTTTTTTTTTTTTTTTTTACGACAGCAAAAGAAAAGTCTTGATTCTCCATCAAACTGGCTTGACTGCTCGTAAAATAAGCTACACCCGGCGCGACTACTTGTAACGCGCGAGCGTCCTCAATGTTGTACTTCTATCTTTGAGACTGCGGTGAATGAAGCCCAAAGCATGCTTTTGCTCTGGCGGACCTCAGCGACATAACGTAGTACGGAAGATTCGCTGAAAACCGTGCTACGGAATAAACAGGGTCATTCTATACGGAAATTTGAACTGATAAAAAAGTTTATGACGTGCGAAAAGGCCTGACTGAAACGCGACTTTCCAGACACACATGGTTCGGCAAAAAAGCGATCATAACGCGATACTGAACGACGTGACTTTTCGTGTTTTACCTGAGACACTAGATGTCCCGTGTTCTTTCGGAAACAGAAAAAGAAATATCTTTTCCGTGCAGCCATCGGCGAAGTTCGCTGTCAACTGACTCGACAAGGCGCACATCGGCTACCTTCAGGAGCGCCCCATCCCCGAAAAGAACCGCCAATGTCATTTACCTGCAAGAAACAAAACAGCACGATTAAAATCACAGCCGTTGCAAGCTGAAAAGCAACTTTCCACAAAAACCAAAAAGCTGTTTGAGAATAAAGGTAAAAGCAAACGTGTTCGTATTAGCTTCGGTCCGCGTAAGGAGTGACACACAGCAGATTGAAAAGAAAGCACGCCCACAGTAACAACCGCGATCACTTTCCTTCGCGACTGTTGAAAGCAGTACAGTAGAGTAAACGGGCGTACGTGCAAGAACAAGAATAAAGAAGAAAAAACTAGATCATGATGTAGTTCACTTCTGTACAGGAAAAAGTAGACTTCACGTTACAAACCCGCCAGAACTTTTGATGAACAAGAAAAACCCAAAACAAACAATCCCCTATTGGCATGCTGCCTAGAGAACGACCACAACTTCTCTTTCTCTCTCTCTCTCTTTCTTTCTTTTTTTCTCGCTTTGCCTCTTTCTTTTCGTATTATGCCTCTTGTAGGATACTAGGCTAGAGAGAAAAACCAGCCGGTTGGGAAAGTAGCGGAAACCAAAGGCAAATAACGGCGCGTCGTTGTAGGCGTGACGTTGAGTTCTTCGCCAGACAAAAATAGGCAACCGGCCAAAAGGGCTGCGCGAGCCAGAAACAAGGCCCGTTAACGTCAGAGGCAGAACAGTTTCCCGCTGCGTTGACATCATTGGTCCTGCACAAAGCTTTTTTTTTTCTTTTTAGTGTTTCTTCTACTTGTCCCATTAAGGCAAAAAAAAAAAAAAAAGTTAGGTCTACAGGGCGAACTGATAGCACAAGTTCGCAGCGCGCGACCTCGAAGTTGCCCTACCGAGGAAGGTGCCAATCAGAAGCCACGTTAAAGAGAAATGAGCGCGGTAAGTCGAAGAATACGAAAGCGGTCAATACCTGCCGCTACAAAGGGCACAGTGAAACGCGCCAGTTATTGGACACTCCGTGTGCTTTCAGCGCTTTCGAGGAAAAACAAGATCAAAGAAAAGAAAACACACAACACGACAGGGAAGACGCTGGTATTTAGCTAATTTTACTCTTTCATACGCCCAAATGTCACGCGCTAATAAGCGAAATGGGGTTGTCGCGCATGCATGAAACAAGTTCTGCAGGTGTGTATTACTTTTTACGCAGACACTCGTATTTTTTTTTTTTCATTAAGGCAGATGCAGTGCTAAGATATTTATCAGGCTTTTGATGCTGCAGGCGCCACCACATATCGACATTTCTTTTTCATATTTGTGCTCCTCCATAACAGCTACTGAATTTTCCAATGCCCCGGTTACGCGCTCACAAAATATTCGAAAACACCACGGAATAAGGAAAGGATACATTTGCCTAATGCGCTGTACAGAATGCTTCAAGATGAAGTGACGCAAAATGGTTTAGCGAACAAGCACACCAAACATTTTTCCATTATTGGCCCATTCTCACTTTCCTTACGGAGATGATTGGACATAAGGAAACACCATAACACCGGTTTAGAGCCCACGCAGTAAAATATGAGGAGGGTCTTCCGAAGCGGCTCTCTCGAAAAAGCGGTTACGGGACTCGTATATATTTTATCGGAAAGACGAGCCAAGAAATGCCCGTAGATAACGCGCGTTGCACGAAATGCGTTTAAACTAATTTTTCTACAAGGCTGAAAAACATCTTCCCGCATCCCAGTGCAAACTTCCACACTCGGCCAGCTAAGCTTATTAACCTGCGTAGCCGTTTTTCTTTTGGTCACGAAGAAACGTCTTGGCACGGTTGCAGAAATAAATGCAGTCATATAGCTAAAAATAATAAATGTTGGGGTTTTACGTCCCGAAAACAACAGTATGATTACGACAGACGCCGTAGTGAAGGACTCCGGATATTTCTACTACCTGGGGTTCTTTAACGTGCAGCTAAATCTAAACATACGGGCCTGATCTAAATATAAACAGCTAAACCTAAACACACGGTAAAATTGCAGTTTCGCTTGGAAGGTTCAAGCAGCGAGAGCAACGCTAATCTATTATTATATGATGGATGATCCGTACCTCTTTACTCAGTAGCGATAACAAACTATGCCAACGGTAACCGACGAGTGTGCTTTTTGAGAAGGATAGGCTTAGCTATCTCCCCCTCTTCGTAGTTCTTTTTTTTAGTGGACTTATCTTTTTTTTTCCTTTTCAGCAATGGGGGAAACTACGTCGCGCAATAACAGACTTCAAGGCTGGGTGGCCCAGGTCAATTCCAGCAACTACCGCTGAAGTTGTTTTAACATGCCCTAACAAGAGCACGCGAACACCTGGCTCTGAACGTGATCTCAATAGCTGCCTGGAGTTACCATTTCATATTATTCTGTGCGCCAGTGTCTTTCGAATAGTTACTTGGCATCACCAGTACGAAGTGACGGTATCTTTTCTAAGCTGCTTCTCGAATGCTATAAAGCGCATACCCCACTATTCGAAACGATCGAGCGCCTAGCTAAATTATTAAAGAATACCCGTTTTGTATTAGTCGGACAACCAGCTAACAAAATGATCACGAGTGTACTAAACAACGTATCCTATGTAAGTTGAGATGCCAAAGCACCAAGCCCTCACAATGCACCCAAGAACAAACTATCAAATATCTATCAGTCAAACAACCAACCAGACAATAACAATCACAGAATATCAAATCATGCACATAATCTAAATGTCCTCAAAGCATTTCTGCGTGGGCACTGGACATTGAGGGAGGAGGTGTCGAGACTACTGTTGAAGTTTTTAAACGTTACAGACTTCGCATGTGACTGGTGATGAGTGAAACTTGTAATGAGGTGTGGTGCGGCGATATAAAGGGGAGGGGGAGAGGGGGCACAGCAGCGTACGCGGGGCAGCTCATATGCCACGGGCATGTGCATTCTTGCGTCGCGCTGCGCGCCTTGTGGATAACCAGCCCGCGCTTCGCTTTTTTTAAAAAAATGATCATGTTTTCAGCATAACCTGAAAGGCGGGAACCGGGCGGGGCAACTTCCTGCATGCCACGCAAGGCTAAACCCGCCTGCAACCTACAACATCCTCTTCCTCATCCTCAACCCATTAAGATAACGCTGTGGACAGACCTACAAATGAATGCCGTCGAGAGTGGAGCAAACGACAACCGCAGTCCTGCCGCTCCATTGCCTAAGTGCGCCTGAAATCGGCTAGACAGGGAGACGAAAGGAAGCGCGAAATAAAGGAAGGTGCCACAGACGGGAGAGAGGGAGTGGACGTAGAAAGCAAAACGCGGTATAGAGACACGTCAGCAGCCGCAGTTTTCTGCCGATCAAACACGAGTCTGGCAATACGCGTATAAGGGAGAAAATCCCCAAATCCCCCCCCCCCCCCCCCCCCGCTTCCGAAAATGCGTTTCCCAGCTCGTTTTGCGTTACGCTGGCACACAGCCCGGGGGCCCACGTCAACAACACGCGCTGCTGAACGCTCGCAGACCTAAGCACGCAGCAAGGCCGAAAAGCCACGCGAGCACGTAGAGAGGCAGCACAGGTACAAGCTCTAGTCGACGCGTGTGCCGAGTGCAAACAGAGCCAATAAAGCGAGCGGTGCAGCCCCACCTCCCTGGCCGTAGTTCTTTTTTACGCATCACACCGCGACTCCGAGAGCCCACGTGAGTCCCTCTGACGAAAGTGTGACTCTGTTGTACAGAAAGGATGCGTGCTCAGAGAAAAAAGCTGAACGCTTCCGTGCGCGAAGAAACGGCGAGGTAAGTGTACGTTCGCCTCCTGCACACAACCTTCAAAAGCTTCATTAGCAATCTAGCCGCCACTTTGGGGTAGAAACGTGCATTTTGATTCAGTTGTCAGCCATAGATGTTCAGTTATAAGCGATCGGTCTGTCCTCCAACTTCTGTTAAAATGAGGCTGCTAATGGTCGAGGTTCGCCGCGCACTATCGGCGTAACGCGATTCGCAGCTCCTAGGGGGCACGTACCACAAAAATTGGGCAAGCCCCACAACTCATCTCCGGTACACTAAAAAAAAAGAAGAAGCTGTCCCGCTGTCTATAACTAGCGTAGCGGATATGTGCCACAGAAAATGGACAAGCCCCACTACTAAAAACTCCTCCACTAAAAATGAAGAAGCTGTTTATAACGTACTATGCAATAGGAGCGAAATCGGCATCCGTCTGCCGGCAGTAGGCAAACGTATCTGATGCAGAAGCCCGGCGGTTTTGTAGCGTTAGCTACACTGGCCTAGCCGAGATAGTTTCACGTGGATCCTCAAGAGCCGTGCTGCGCATGCGCGAGGATCAGTGATGTCACGCACCGGAGCCGGCAACTCCCGCGCACTCCCAGAGGAGTGGCGTCGTAGCATTGGCAGACGTATTGGAGCCGGCGCGCGCGCAGCTATTCGCCTTCGCTGTGCAGTCGCCGGCCGACACTGCGCTGGAGCCGCTTGATACCGCCTCTTACTGGCGTTTGCCAGTGTAGTATAGCCATGGAGAAGGAGAGCGCAAATGCTGCTCAACGGCGCAGAAGAGCGGAGAAGCTTAACTCATCGGATCCCGAAGTAGTTGCCAGGCAAAATAAATATACATGTGCCACATAATACGTATACCGTGTGTGTGTCATTGGAGCAGCAGTAAGCATGATAATCAAGCTAATATTAGACAATCAGGGAAGCTAAGAATAATTAGCTCAACCTTTGCTAACGCTACGTTATCCTGGCATAGCCATGCTAAGCCACTGCAACATTTTTCTTTTTTTTCGAATGTTCAGCGATGGGTAAAGTCGTGCGCTCTCTGCAAGAAGAAGCTGCCAATCGGGAGCGACAACGGCAACGTTGTTCTGATCCAGAAGCCCGCGCAAGAGGTGCCGAAGCCAATGGTAAGTGGAGGGCAGCAGATCCAAAGCTTCGAGTGAGAGAGTTAGACGGGAACGGTTTCCATGGGACCCCGTGTTAAAAACGAGGCAAGATGAAGCGACGAAGAACGCTTCGCTGTTTCATCAGCCTTCGCGACGTTAAGTCAGTGAAGCTTGGCGATTTTTTTTTTGTGCGTGCGTGCATGAGGAAGCTTTGTAGCAAGGTCTGTTTTTTTTTTATTTAAGTGCGAAAGCGTGGGAAGCCAAGCAGCGTTACAGCGGGTTGTTCTAACATAATGAAGTCGATATTAAATGAAAGAAACGAGAAAATGAAGGGAAAGGATAAACGCACTAGGCCCACATAGAAAATATCCAGCGTACAAAGAATGTATGCTGGGCACAGAGGTTCACCAGATTTCGGTGCTTGCGCTAGTTTACTCTGTGCAAGTAGCTTAGATCTTGAAGCACAAAGCAGACTGATATCGCCGTATACGTACATCAAAGAACGCATTTCTTTCTTAACGAAAATGTACTTCTTGTAGCAAATGTTAAACGAATAAAAAAGGCCACAAAGCATATCGTGTGTGTTGTGTCCTTACCCGTCTTAGTGTCTTGCCAGCGCTCAACATTTTTTTTTTGTTTTGTTTTACTGTGCTTTAACAAGGCCGAACGTCTAGGCCCACTATTGTCTTTCTTGGCGAGTTACCCCTATTTGATATATATCTGACGAAGGCCGTGCCACGGCCGAAACGTTAGACATGAAGTATTGCTTTCTTGTACGTGTACCCGCTTGTTTTCTTATACGTACCGGACCCACTGAACTTTCCCACAGAATATATATATATATATATATATATATATATATATATATATATATATATATATATATATATATATATATATATATATATATATATATATATATATATATATATATATATATATATCCTCCTTAGTCGTCCGATCCCTTCCCTGTGCAGGTGTACAAAAGTCTAAGCATGCGTGTAATGCTGAAGAATGGTCAGGTACTGCAGTTAACCGAATGCAGAGCGACTGTCTCGCCCAGAAAGACATCAGGCTTCATCGACTGCTCCTGGAGCTTTCATCATTCTCCGACTGATTTCTTTTAATTATTTCAGCGAAATCCACTTATATGAAAGAGTATCTTGTTGTTACGAGAACTTAACGACTACGTTGATATTTCTTTCATGCAAAAAAAGAAAGTGACAGGATGGCCGAACCTGGGAAACAGCCCGGGAATGCAGAACGACATGTGAAATTGGCAGAGATAGAGATATAGAGAGAACCTTTGTTACAATAACGAGAAACAACCGGTCTTTCGAGGGGCCCTTGGCTTCAGCAACGCATGAACCACGCACAGTCGATAATTATTTTCTATTACTTACGTGCATAATCAAGAACCTATGACGTAAAAGTTCTTCCATAGCTGCGAAAATAAAAAGGAAACTAAATAGGCCGTGCACCATCCACAACCGCCCTACGCCGAGCATCCCAGGACTGGATACACTTTTGTCCTCGGTTTTCGCACTTCCTGAGCTCGGTAAACACAGCGACTGGTGATGAAGACGCGCTGTCATCATCTCGGCTCAAATCACGACGCCAGAGGCACGTATCCCGGCCGCCAGGCCATAGCTCTTGCGACGCCCTAAAGAGCGCGACGACGATCAACAAAGACCGAGCCGCCCGTATACGGTCGGTCGCTGGGGTGGGAGACGAGAGAGCAAAGATGCCGCGGCCTCTATCGTGACTTGCGAGAGAGGCATCTCCCCCGATCCATGCGGGCTTAGGGAAATGCGCGCGGTGGGGAACGACCCCGAGCAGCGTCGATCGATCGTGTGCTCTCGCCACACGGGGAGTGGCCGGGCACACTCTCGCTGCTGCCTCCACTTTTCCCGGCGCAGCCCGCAACCGCACGCCCGAACGAGCGGCCGAGCTTTGGCGAGTCGACCGACGGCCCTTCGCCCGCCTGTCACACGTGCGTAGGCTCATCGGATCTGAAAGACGTTGGCGTATACGGATGTAACATACTGGGCGAGCGAGTGAATGGCAATGCGGCAAGCGTGCCCCTACTGTCAAACACGCCGCCCCGGCAAGTACAGCCGAGCTGCCTTTTCTTGGCGAAGCTTTCTTGGCCTTCCCTCGCTACACTATGTTGGCGTTGTTTCCCAAAGCAAATGACAATCTAGGTATCAGGATGTGTGTCAGCAAATAATTACTCAAATACAGTTAAGACCCGATTTAACGAAACCAGATTTTACGAAGTTCCCGATCTAAGGAAGAAATTTCGACTTCCCAGCAAATACTCACAGGGCTCAGTGTTATCATCAACCCGAATTAACGAACTAGCTTGGACGCCAAACCCGATTTAGCGATGTTTTTCCAGAAACACCTGAATAAAAAAACGGTGATTTCCTTCCAATATCGCAGCGACGAGTGTTTCTTCCAGTGTGCGCTCTAACGCTATCGCATTAAAACGTCTAGGCGCCCTACTCACTGTCCTATAGATGGCTGGCACGTGACGTCACGGATGCGGCTTCTGAATGGAACTGGGACTCCACGATGGCGGCTTTGACGACAAACAAGTTTAGTCTACGCGAAAACGACGCGGCAGGAACGTCTCTGTGCATGAATAATGAAACAACGTGCATGTGATGTTTGGTAACATGAATGTGACATCGGAAACGTCGCGTCCCCACATGCTGGTGCTCCAACACGACGCTTTCAGTGACGTCGGTGCAAGCCATCTATAGCTTCAGTTTGACGAGGCTGCACGCCGCGCCATGCATGGTGCAATGGGCTGTGCAGTCGGTGGCGCTCCTGCGTACCGGATGGTGCTACGGGAAGCGGTGGTTCGTTTCGTGATTTCGTGGCACTAATCGTCTCCTTGCAACTTTTTGGCTCGGCCTGCTCGCACAATAAATTCATTCCTTCTCCGCGTCTCTGCATACCGTTCACCCGTCATTGCGTCACGTAACCGTCTTTCAGGCCTGCATGGCCCGGACATGGTGCCCCCTAAGTCCGGGCGACATGACAGTCTCCATGTCAGGGCCGCCCTCGCGGACTTTTCACATGTGCAGGAGCAGATTGGTGGCAAGAACAATGGCCTGGTAGCTTTCGGTTGTCGCAGTGTTACAATTTTAGATTTCGAAGAGCCGAAAAATCCCTTTCCCGATTTTACGAACTTCCCGATTTAACGAAATAATTCGAGCGTCCCAATCACTTCCTAAGATCAAGCTTCAACTGTACTTACAGACAGCTGAATTACATAGTTAAAATAGTTGCTCAAGCGGTGAACAACTGTATGCTCAGAAAGCTTCAATTTTCAAACTTTGGAATATCAAGATATTATCGAGACGAAATATGCGTCACAGTGACCCGAATTACAACTTGCTTTCACACGAACCTTCGACGAATGTACACAAAAACCTGGCCCTATGGCGCGAGATGCAGAACGTGCGTCACCGCTTCAAATGCATGCAGTATACGAGCGCTCCTTGGCACAGCACGATCCGAAAGGCAAACAACGCACCAAAGTTTAAGGTCGGGCCAAAGGAGGAGATATCCTTTCAATCCAACGCCCTCCACGTTCGCCAAGCGTACACCGTTTTCGCCTCCAGACCAAAAACAATGGTGACAGCGGCGTCGCCAGCGAAAGCCGCCGATGCGGTCGACGAGCCAGGAAAGAAACAATGCGTGCTCGTCGCACACTTCCAAGGCGACATCCTCTACGCTAGGAAGGAAGCTGTAAGAGACAGCAACGAGAAAGTGACAAACACCGGCACAAAGGCGCCCGGGGACAAGACAGCTGCGAAACAGACACGCACGAAGCGGAAAAGGTGGAGGAAGAGACGGGAGATGCGGCGTAAGGGTTACGCGAAGTTGTGCAGGCAGCCACAAACGGTGACGGCAGGCGAGGCAAGATGCGCATCTCAAGACGCGAAACGGGCCAGGCGCGTCGAGAAAAGAAAACAAACTGCGCAGTATTTTGCCGCACTCTGTCTGCTTCTCGTCCCGAGTTACGCGAGAACCAGCGCACGTTACGGCGTGAACCAGAATAAAACAAACACAATAACCAATCAGTTAGAAAACTAAGTTGCAGTGAGATGCTATAGAGAAGACGAAAGTGGAAAGTCGAGAAAACAAAGCGGCTTCTTCGGAATAACAGAGACCAGCCGGAGAGGAAAAACAAGGCAGCCGCGAGAGAAACACATCGCCTCAAAGCTTGCGACCGCACGCGAGGCCGCGTGAACCACGATAACGCTAATACCAAAAAAGAGAAGATTAAGTCTCTGCGCACAGATGCGTGCAGACAAACAAGAACACAGAGTAGATCATGTCCCAATGGTAGCGTGGAAAAGAACATACTCGGCACGAGAAAGTCTTGCCTGACTCACTCCTGCACGCCGTTGGAACCGCGACCTAGGAGTCAAACACGGTCATTAAGGATACCAACATGCGCTCGAGGTAATGGGTTCAATTCCCCATTGGGCGGCAGCTTCTATATCGGTGATGAATGTATACCGTCCTGTCCTTAGCACTGCGTGCTCGTTAAATATCAGCAGCTAACCAAAATGTTCCAGTCTCCCCATAGCCCCCACCCCTCTTTTTTATTAAGCGAGGCTTTTATAACTCAGCTTTCGGTGGGCGGCGTCGTACGCAAAAAACCAGTAGCCGGCGAGCGTACAGAAATGCGGCCCACGACGGTGCGCCGGTCAGATGCGCATTTGTATGGGCGGTTTTCCAGTCATTGATGCTCTCTACAGATCGCGAGCTTGTCAGCGATCAGCCGTTACTGATAGGACAAGCTGATCTTTTATCGATGTGGATTGCCATTTCATGTTGACCCATTTCATTGATGCCTGCATATGGACGGATGACCGTCGTTGTTGCCTGTAGCAACCGAAGTGTTGCGCGGCTGAACACATGGATGAGGGTCCGATTCCCGGCATGGAGGATGGAAATAATTAGTAGGGATCTGCAGTAGGGTACGGATTTGGGCTGGTTGGTGCATGACTTCACGTAGAAAACAGCGCTACGAGACGGGACAAAGAAAGGGCACAAACACGGCGCCGTGTTTGTGCCCTTTCTTTGTCCCGTCTCGTAGCGCTGTTTTCTACGTGAAATTAGTAGGGATCATTGCGCAATGTGAAAGAAAGAAAGAAAGAAAGAAAGAAAGAAAGAAAGAAAGAAAGAAAGAAAGAAAGAAAGAAAGAAAGAAAGAAAGAAAGAAAGAAAGAAAGAAAGAAAGAAAGAAAGAAAGAAAGAAAGAAAGAAAGAAAGAAAGAACGTCAGGCACGCACACGTCAAGCTTCGCTTGCCTCCCATTTTCGCGATAGGGCAAGGGATCCAGAAATATTTTTTAACACATAAGCAAATACAATATGGCATCCCTTCCATCGGCATATGTGCTATTTTAAGTCAACCCAATCGATCGATCGATGAACAAATCAAGAAGCATGGTGCACATGGCTGAGGCACAATCGTTGTCCTTCTATACAAAAGGGAGGAATGAGTAAGTAGGCGTGGTCACTCTTTTTCGTTTTTTTTTTTCTTCGCGAAACGACATAGCGAGCACGACTGCGTTTCGGATGCATAGGTCGGCAAACTCACTCGTGAGTCGACTCACCCAGACTCACTCAGACTCACATCAAGCCGTGAGTCTGAGTGTGAGTGAGTCTGGGTGAGTAATATTTCGGTGAGCTTGAGTCTGAGTAAGTCCGGTTGAGAAGAAATGTAGTGAGTCTGAGTCCGAGCGAGTCCGGCTGAGGAAAATTTTGGTGAGTCTGAGTATATATATATATATATATATATATATATATATATATATATATATATATATAATTATAAATAGACCCAAAGAAGTGAAACACATTTACAAACTTAATTGTTCCATTGAGTCATACCGAGCAAGCAGCGCAATCATTGCGAAAATTGAATCGCACGCATGCACGCGCACACACACACACACACACACACACACACACACACACGAATAAATAACAAGTTAGTAGCCGACTACGCAGAAAGCTCCTTAATTGTAATTACCGTCAGTGCAATTGGCGACAAATTCAAAGACGGTACGAGTAAAGAGCAAAGAAATCGGTGCAGGGCAGTCAGATAATATCTTCGACTTATCTGCTCTTGCACGACCGTTAAAAAAGTAATTCTTAAGCCAACCACCTCTACTACTATTAACCCCCCCCCCCCCCCTTTCCGCTTTTTCTCCGCTGCAAGAGCAGAGACGTAGAAAATATTACCTGACTGCCGTGCACCGATTTCTTTGCACTTCGCTACAAGATCGGGTACTTTCTTTCGTCTCTTTGTAACAGCCGGGCTAGTTCTTATGCATTTCAGTTTCTTTTTTTTTTCTTGTTGTTTTATAGCCGGTCTTCTACGCAAATTTGTGACGTGACGCCGGAGCGTCTTATGAGAAGAGATTATTCCAGGCCAAGACATTCCCTTTGAAAGAAAGTATCATTCCAAGAAGCGCGCCCTAACATGAATAACCAGGTTTAATACTCGAGCAAAGCATGGGAACATCGCTCTTTTTTTTTTTTTCTACTTGCCTTCGTCACTCAAGTCAACGAAGCCCTGAACTTTGCCGCCTCTTCGTTCCCTCGCCTGTCCTTACTAAAGACTGAGTCCGCTTTTATTACGTTCAAAAGCACAAGGACCGTATAGCGCGCTAGCTTTCCAGCGTTTTCTAGAACGAAATGTCCATTTATTCAACGTGTTCTTCCGCGCTTAATTACAGCGGTATCTTCTCGACGTGAATGCTACGGCTACTAGCAAGCGTATTTGGCGATCGCGCTCAAGGCGACAAATATGCCATGACTATTGTAAACCATCGCAAACAAAAAAAAATGAAAAGAAGGAAAAGAAGGAAATTCGAATAATAAAAAGGATAGAATTGTGTGATCGGTACACAAAAAAAAATCACGACACAAAGTACAAATCAGCGAGTCAACCAAAGAACCCTTCAGCTGTGTGTATGCGTCAAACAAACAAACAAAAAAAGTGCAGCCTTCCTGCGTTTCCCAGGCCGAGGTACCGTAAATTTTAAAAAAAAGCCAGTATAACCCACTGCCAAATATTTTTGCGTGCGGATTTTCGCAGGTTCTATAAAGCGCATTTCGGTGTTACAGAAAAGAAAAGTGAAAGGCGTTACATTTCTACGTGGCGCAATATAAAAAAATATGCGAATGATTTGTACAACGTAGATCTCAGTAGTAGTGAGCGGTAATCTCAATGCTAAACCGTTAACACATGCATGCACGGCGTCGCCTGCAAGTGACTAATCTCCACAGGACGCCGCGCGATCGCATATACCGCCAAGTGGTACGCGACGTGTAGTCGTCTTAAAGTGTAGGTCTCAAATTTGCTTGAGACGCACGCCTGGCAACAGTCTAATAACTACTGTTTCGACGCCATTCTTGAAGCTTAGTTAAGCTAGAGTGTACTAGAACAAGGCAATGCTCGGAACGAGCTTTGAAAAGTGAAGCCCAAACAGGGTCAAGCCGCTTGGGGCGCTGCGATCGGTAGTCTGCAATGTACCGTCGTTTAAGGGCTTGCGCGCGGCTTCACCAAAGTGGTGCAGAGGTAGAATACCCGCTTCCCACTCGAAAGGCCGGGGTTCGAATCGCAGCTGTAGATGTTGAGTTTTTATTTTTTTAGTGTCACTTTTTACAGCTGTATTGTTTTTCTTTGTTTTCTAAAACTAGCTTCAGTTGCTGCGTATTGCTACAAAATGTAACGTGAAATGTGAAGTGAAATAGAAGAAATTTGACAGTGAGCATAATTATTTGCTTCGCCAACGCACAGCATTCAACAAAAACGTGAAGTATGGCTCCGAGATTTTCGCGCATACGAGAAATCTCGGAGGCCCTACTTTACGTTTCTGTTGCATGCCGTACGTGCGGCGGCGCTGCAAGAAATTACGCTCATTATCACATTTCTTCTATTTTACTTCACATTTCAAGTTACTTTTTGTAGCAATATGTACCAATTCAAGGTAGTTTTAAAAAGAAGAGGAAAACCAGTACAGCTCTAACAAATGACACTATAAATAAAACCCATCATCTACAGCTGCTCTTCGAACCTTGGCCTTTTGAGTGGGAAGCGGGCATTTTACCCTTGCACCACTTTGGCGAAGCCGCGCGCAACTCTTAAACGACGACACATTGGAGACTACCGATCGCAGCGCCATAAGCGGTCTGGTCCTGTTTGGGCTTCACTTTCTGTACATTGGTGCTGCGGCCGTTCGGAGCAGTCCTCAGTTCCAGTACAATCTAGTTAAGCTGATTTGTCGTATTTTCAAGGCCCCTGCGGCCCTTTTTCGTCGACGTGCCTCGTGTCGCTTGAAAAAAAGTGTGATTGCCCTCTTGCAAGCTACCTACCTTCGCTGATTTGCCTCTCATTCCACCCTGCATGTTATTCGGTGCAAAGTACGAGTACGAGTAAAAAGTGCGACTATTTTCTATATGAAAAAGTATTCGCTGACATCCTTGGGTCTGTCGCAGCCCATGTGGCGATGAAGAGAACTTAGTCTAGCTGTTCGCGACAATGCGCTTCTCGTACTGAAAATTGAACGTTTGGGCCGTGTTCTTACGTTCGCGGAAGCTTACAAGGCAACAGTCGTGTTGACCACTATGTTTCATCGCACTGATGTAGATGTAGCTGATTATTTGGATCTGAAAGTATAGGTCTACGGCAGCTCACTCAGCTGCCAATTCACGATATTCACGATACTGAAGTATAGTTAATGTGACAAGATTCCTCCTTCGTTAGAAATCTCCATATGCACAATGATGCGAAAGCATTCCGTGTCGCTTATAATGGTGAAACGCTGCGCCAAACATTGAAGATTAATGACAAAGAATACAAACCGACGCGCGTATACGCGTGCAGTCACTGCTATTCCACAACGCACGGGTAACAGCAAAGCGTGGCCGTTAGGCGAAAGAAATCCGACTTAACACCGAGCGTGCACGCAACTCCGTGGGGCGAACGAAACAATGTAGCGTGGAAGTAATCAGGCGCAGAGTGGCTAAAGAACGGGCGCTCAGCAAACGAATGAAAGCGGTCCTAAACGTACACGACGAGCATTTGATGGAGCGTGCGAGGGAGCGGCCAAAAGATGGCGTCACCAATCATTTCCCGCCAGCCGCGCATCGAAGGCACTTACTCCGGGAGGGGATCGAGCATCCCTCGCTTCCGCGGCGCTGATGACGGCGAGGCTTACGCGAGGACAAGCCAAGCGGCGCGTAAAAGCACGCCCCCCCCCCCCCCCCCCCCCCCCACCATACAGAACACAGATAGAAGAAGAATGGGGACGCGAGAAAAGAATCCCGCGCAAAAAGGGGTGGCAACCGAGCGCAACGTCCCCGTCATTCGCAGCGAATCGCGTTCGTCCCCAGACGACACGTTCCAGAACAGGGAGCTTCCTCCCTCCCGCGCTTATCTTCGGACCGGGATTCCAGTGGAACGCAGTGCAGCGGCTTTTCCCCATTTTTTCCCCATCTTTATTTATTTCTATCGTCCCCAGTGCCGCATGCTCCGTCTCGCTAAAACGACGCCGTGTTATCTGCGCGCTACACCTCATCTCAGTCAACCGATAGCGCGAACAGGAACCGCGCATACGTAAACTAAATACGCGCGGCTATGCGATATTTAAGGGCAAGCCGTCAAAATGAATACGCGCACGCAGCCATTCACCACTCGCTTCTCGCTTATCAGCCCTCTCAAACTTTTTTACAGTAAACGTTTCAGAAGTTCAGCGGAAGTATCAATCTCTAGTCTGAACGAAACCGGTAGAAGCGAAGTTTGTCATCACTGCGCCTATAATTACGCTTAGATCGTACGCGTCACTAACAGCGATGCTCATCTATATTGCCTACAATTAGACTACACAGCCACCTGTTTGTTTTTGTGACGTCCTTTTCCGCAGCGTGTGTAACGGCTGATAACACACTAGTTCCAAAGCCTGCAAAAACGTCTTTACTGCAAATCATGACAGACCGACATCACCTGACACTGTGTAACGAACTATAGTTCCGCTTTCTGTCGTTATAAGTGGCACGATGTTCAAACTGTTTCACTGAACTGCTTCGAAAAATTTTGTGTTTGGATCCCACCGACGGAAATAGTGCTTTTTCGTCAATTTTAATTCGTTTCAATTTACGCCATTACTACCACATTACAGTTAAAGACAACAATTATTATCCCCAATGGTTCGCGTGCCCTAATTGTCCTATTCATTTGATTGTATCCAAAAAGATACCAGCCCCTCGAGAAAGTTCCCCTTCTTTCGTTTATTCACTGAACTGGGACATGTAACTTTCACAACGCAAATTCAAAAGAAATTGCGATAATGCTGGTGGGTACGTCATGCGCTTAATTTAGGGGTCAAAGACCTATATGAGTGAACAGTATATTCTGCAAAACGCAATTGCCTTTACACGTAGTCTCCGTAGCAATTGGCATGTGTGTGAGAGAGAGAGAGAGCGCTCATGAGAAGAAAAGCCGTGGGATGGAAAGGTTCAAATGTTTGAACACCGCGAGGTATGTGCTTCCACAGCAAGGAGATTATTTTTCGCGGTACGACGGTCGATGAGAGTCTGGAACGCGCTATATCTTGCCTTTCTTTTAGTCGGCATTCCAGTACTCGAATGTATTTCACTCGCGCAGCAACGAAAAAAAAAAAAAGATACAGCACTCCCGAATCAATTTCCTCTACTCGCCAATGCGAGCTGCAGAAAGAAAATATTACGAGTAACAAACAGAAATCGGAGTTAACGCACTCAAGGAATTTCGCTGTGAAGCGCTGTCGAAGCTTCAACTATCTCCTTCCGCGCAACGGCGACCATCTATAAGCGCTGCGCTTAACCCTTTCTACACGCTGCACGCTATTAAATGAGATACACGAGAGAAGCGAGGCTCTCGTGCACATCCCCAAAAGTGTTCCTTCAGCCATGCGCGGCACTCCCCATCGCAACCCTAGGCCGCCAGTTTCTCTCCTTCCATATACGTTCTTCATCGCGTGCCTTCGGCATAAGGCGTCGTCTTCCTTGTTTCCTTTTCCCACCAACCACCAATTCTGCATGCATGTTTCAGACATCCATGACGCTTAATTCCACAATTGACTACACCATCACCATCCCGTTCCAAACAGAGCGCTTCGAGAAGGACAGAAACACAGCAAACATATATGCATAACCAAGTTGTGCCGATACCCAAAGAACAGGACGGGAAGCGTAATGAAAAACCTGCGTTCCAACCCAGCAGGTCGAGAAAAAAAAACGAAAAAAAGGCGAAATAAAAGCGAGTGCCTGTAGAATAAGCATAAACATCGCGCGTGCCACCGTGTCTGTGATGAGCACGAGCGATTAGGCACACGGGCGATGGAACCATCAAAACCCCGGAGGACATTACTTAGGAAATGATCTCGCCGGTCGATGAAACAGAATCACGAGGAAAGAGAGAAAACCAAAAAAAAAAAAAGTCATGCCAAAGAAACGACACGATCATCTGGCGGGAGGACAATTCTCGGCAAAGGAAAAAAAGTTCCATTTTATCGAGCTTACGAGCGTTTTTTTTTTTTTTCTGCTATCATTTCTCGCTATCGCAGACGCCCGCTTTATGTAAAACTAGTTTCACTTTTTTTTTTTTCAAATGAGCATTCAGTAAGTTTAGACTGCTGAAATAAAAAACGGAACGGAGTGATAAACAATATAAGCACATCTCAAGAAGGATTGTTCGGTTCGATAAATGACTAGAGGCGAAGACATGAGATAGCCACTTTTTGCATGCTCATGCTGGATGCCGAGACACCGCGCATGATCGATAGCCGCGCGATATAATGAAGAGTAATTCTCCGGCCGTCCTCTGAGAGTAACGTTGTCGCCTAGGCATGTCGCAAGAGTGTACCGAGCCCG